>NW_028146632.1:1392500-1450000 GCF_056507025.1 Lutjanus erythropterus
GAGGAGGATGCTGTTGTTGTTGTTGTTGTTGTGGAGGATGCTGCTGCTGCTGCTGCTGCTGTTGTTGTTGTGGAGGATGCTGCTGCTGCTGCTGCTGCTGTTGTTGTTGTGGAGGATGATGCTGCTGCTGTTGTTGTTGTTGTGGAGGAGGATGCTGCTGCTGTTGTTGTTGTTGTTGTTGTTGTGGAGGATGATGCTGTTGTTGTTGTTGTTGTTGTTGTTGTTGTGGAGGAGGATGCTGTTGTTGTTGTTGTTGTTGTTGTTGTGGAGGAGGATGCTGCTGCTGCTGCTGTTGTTGTTGTTGTGGAGGAGGAGGATGCTGCTGCTGCTGTTGTTGTTGTTGTTGTTGTTGTGGAGGAGGATGCTGTTGCTGCTGCTGCTGCTGTTGTTGTTGTTGTTGTGGAGGATGCTGCTGCTGCTGCTGCTGCTGTTGTTGTTGTTGTGGAGGAGGATGCTGCTGCTGCTGCTGCTGGTGCTGCTGTTGTTGTTGTTGTTGTGGAGGAGGATGCTGTTGTTGTTGTTGTTGTTGTTGTTGTGGAGGAGGATGCTGTTGTTGTTGTTGTTGTTGTTGTGGAGGAGGATGCTGCTGCTGCTGCTGTTGTTGTTGTTGTGGAGGAGGATGCTGCTGCTGCTGCTGCTGCTGCTGCTGCTGTTGTTGTTGTTGTTGTTGTGGAGGAGGATGCTGCTGCTGCTGCTGTTGTTGTTGTTGTTGTGGAGGAGGATGCTGCTGCTGCTGCTGTTGTTGTTGTTGTTGTGGAGGAGGATGCTGTTGCTGCTGCTGCTGCTGTTGTTGTTGTGGAGGAGGATGCTGTTGTTGTAGTTGTTGTTGTTGTGGAGGAGGAGGAGGAGGAGGCTCCTGAGCTGTTGTTGTTGTTGTTGTTATTGTTGTTGTGGAGGAGGAGGAGGAGGCTCCTGAGCTGTTGTTGTTGTTGTTGTTGTTGTTGTTGTTGTTGTTGTGGAGGAGGAGGCTCCTGAGCTGTTGTTGTTGTTGTTGTTGTTGTTGTTGTTGCTGTTGTTGTTGTGGAGGAGGAGGAGGAGGCTCCTGAGCTGTTGTTGTTGTTGTTGTTATTGTTGTTGTGGAGGAGGAGGAGGAGGCTCCTGAGCTGTTGTTGTTGTTGTTGTTGTTGTTGTTGTGGAGGAGGAGGCTCCTGAGCTGTTGTTGTTGTTGTTGTTGTGGAGGAGGATGCTGCTGTTGTTGTTGTTGTGGAGGAGGAGGCTGCTGTTGTTGTTGTGGAGGAGGATGCTGCTGCTGTTGTTGTTGTTGTTGTTGTTGTTGTGGAGGAGGATGCTGCTGCTGTTGTTGTTGTTGTTGTGGAGGAGGATGCTGCTGCTGTTGTTGTTGTTCTTGTGGAGGAGGATGCTGCTGCTACTGCTGTTGTTGTTGTTGAGGAGGAGGATGCTGCTGCTGCTGTTGTTGTTGTTGTGGAGGATGCTGCTGCTGCTGTTGTTGTTGTTGTGGAGGAGGATGCTGCTGCTGTTGTTGTTGTTGTGGAGGAGGATGCTGCTGCTGTTGTTGTTGTTGTTGTTGTTGTGGAGGAGGATGCTGCTGCTGCTGTTGTTGTTGTTGTGGAGGAGGATGCTGCTGCTGTTGTTGTTGTTGTGGAGGAGGATGCTGCTGCTGTTGTTGTTGTTGTGGAGGAGGATGCTGCTGCTGCTGCTGCTGCTGCTGCTGTTGTTGTTGTTGTTGTGGAGGAGGATGCTGCTGCTGCTGTTGTTGTTGTGGAGGAGGATGCTGTTGTTGTTGTTGTTGTTGTTGTGGAGGAGGATGCTGTTGTTGTTGTTGTTGTTGTGGAGGATGCTGCTGCTGCTGCTGCTGTTGTTGTTGTTGTGGAGGAGGATGCTGCTGCTGCTGCTGCTGTTGTTGTTGTTGTTGTGGAGGAGGATGCTGCTGCTGCTGCTGCTGCTGTTGTTGTTGTGGAGGTGGAGGAGGCCCCTGAGTTGTTGTTGTTGTTGTTGTTGTTGTGGAGGATGAGGAGGCCCCTGAGTTGTTGTTGTTGTTGTTGTTGTTGTTGTGGAGGATGAGGAGGGCCCTGAGTTGTTGTTGTTGTTGTTGTTGTTGTTGTGGAGGATGAGGAGGCCCCTGAGTTGTTGTTGTTGTTGTGGAGCATGAGGAAGCCCCTGAGTTGTTGTTGTTGTTGTGGAGGATGAGGAGGCCCCTGAGTTGTTGTTGTTGTTGTTGTGGAGGATGAGGAGGCCCCTGAGTTGTTGTTGTTGTTGTTGTGGAGGATGAGGAGGCCCCTGAGTTGTTGTTGTTATTGAGGAGTAGGAGGAGGCTCCTGAGCTGCTCTTGTTGTTGTTGTTGTTGTTGTTGTTGATGTTGATGTTGTTGTGGAGGAGGAGGAGGAGGCTCCTGAGCTGCTCTTGTTGTTGTTGTTGTTGTTGTTGATGTTGTTGTGGAGGTGGAGGAGGAGGCTCCTGAGCTGTTGTTGTTGTTGTTGTTGTTTTTGATGTTGTTGTTGTTGTTGTTGTGGAGGAGGAGGATCCTGAGCTGTTGTTGTTGTTGTTGTTGTTGTTGTTGAGGAAGAGGAGGAGGAGGAGGAGGAGGAGGAGGAGGCTCAAGCTCCTCAGCTGTTGTTGTTGTTGTTGTTGTTGTTGAGCAGGAGGAGGAGGAGGAGGAGGAGGCTCAGGCTCCTGAGCTGTTGTTGTTGTTGTTGTTGTTGTTGTTGAGGAGGAGGAGGAGGAGGAGGAGGAGTAGGCTCAGGCTCCTGAGCTGTTGTTGTTGTTGTTGTTGCTGTTGTTGTTGTGGAGGAGGATGCTGCTGCTGTTGTTGTTGTTGCTGTGGAGGAGGATGCTGCTGCTGTTGTTGTTGTTGTTGTTGTGGAGGAGGATGCTGCTGCTGTTGTTGTTGTTGTTGTTGTGGAGGAGGATGCTGCTTCTGTTCTTCTTGTTGTTGTGGAGGATGCTGCTGCTGCTGCTGTTGTTGTTGTAGTGGAGGATGCTGCTGCTGCTGTTGTTGTTGTTGTGGAGGAGGATGCTGCTGCTGTTCTTGTTGTTGTGGAGGAGGATGCTGCTGCTGTTGTTGTTGTTGTGGAGGAGGATGCTGCTGATGTTGTTGTTGTTGTTGTTGTTGTGGAGGAGGATGCTGCTGCTGTTGTTGTTGTTGTGGAGGAGGATGCTGCTACTGTTGTTGTTGTGGAGGAGGATGCTGCTGCTGCTGTTGTTGTTGTTGTGGAGGAGGAGGCTCCTGAGCTGCTGCTGTTTTTGCTGTTGTTGTTGTTGTGGAGGAGGATGCTGCTGTTGTTGTTGTGGAGGAGGATGCTGCTGTTGTTGTTGTGGAGGATGCTGCTACTGCTGCTGCTGTTGTTGTTGTTGTGGAGGAGGATGCTGCTGCTGCTGTTGTTGTTGTTGTGGAGGAGAATGCTGCTGCTGTTGTTGGTGTTGTTGTGGAGGAGGATGCTGCTGCTGTTGTTGGTGTTGTTGTGGAGGAGGATGCTGCTGCTGCTGTTGTTGTTGTTGTGGAGGAGGATGCTGCTGCTGTTGTTGGTGTTGTTGTGGAGGAGGATGCTGCTGCTGTTGTTGTTGTTGTTGTGGAGGAGGATGTTGCTGCTGCTGTTGTTGTTGTTGTGGAGGAGGATGCTGCTGCTGTTGTTGTTGTTGTTGTGGAGGACGATGCTGCTGCTGTTGTTGTTGTTGTTGTGGAGGAGGATGCTGCTGCTGCTGCTGTTGTTTTTGTTGTTGTTGTGGAAGATGCTGCTGTTGTTATTGTTGTGGAGGAGGAGGCTGCTGCTGCTGCTGTTGTTGTTGTTGTTGCTGCTGCTGTTGTTGTTGTTGTGGAGGATGCTGCTGCTGTTGTTGTTGTGGAGGAGGATGCTGCTGTTGTTGTTGTGGAGGAGGATGCTGCTGCTGCTGTTGTTGTTGTTGTGGAGGAGGATGCTGCTGCTGCTGCTGCTGTTCTTGTTGTTGTTGTGGAGGATGCTGCTACTGCTGCTGCTGCTGCTGCTGCTGCTGTTGTTGTTGTGGAGGAGGAGGATGCTGTTGTTGTTGTTGTTGTTGTTGTGGAGGAGGATGCTGCTGCTGCTGCTGCTGCTGCTGTTGTTGTTGTTGTTGTGGAGGATGCTGCTGCTGCTGCTGCTGCTGCTGTTGTTGTTGTGGAGGAGGATGCTGTTGTTGTAGTTGTTGTTGTTGTGGAGGAGGAGGAGGAGGCCCCTGAGCTGTTGTTGTTGTTGTTGTTATTGTTGTTGTGGAGGAGGAGGAGGAGGTTCCTGAGCTGTTGTTGTTGTTGTTGTTGTTGTTGTTGTTGTGGAGGAGGTGGCTCCTGAGCTGTTGTTGTTGTTGTTGTTGTTGTTGTTGTTGTTGTTGTTGTTGTGGAGGAGGAGGCTCCTGAGCTGTTGTTGTTGTTGTTGTTGTTGTTGTTGTTGTTGTTGTTGCTGTTGCTGTGTTGGAGGAGGAGGCTCCTGAGCAGCTGCTTTTTTTGTTGTTGTGTTTGTTGTTGTTGTGGAGGAGGAGGCTCCTGAGCTGCTGCTGTTTTTGTTGTTGTTGTTGTTGTTGTTGTGGAGGAGGAGGCTGCTGCTGCTGCTGTTGTTGTTGTTGCTGCTGCTGTTGTTGTTGTTGTGGAGGAGGATGCTGCTGTTGTTGTTGTTGTGGAGGAGGATGCTGCTGCTGCTGTTGTTGTTGTTGTGGAGGAGGATGCTGCTGCTGTTGTTGGTGTTGTTGTGGAGGAGGATGCTGTTGTTGTTGTTGTTGTTGTTGTGGAGGAGGATGCTGTTGTTGTTGTTGTTGTTGTGGAGGATGCTGCTGCTGCTGCTGCTGTTGTTGTTGTTGTGGAGGATGCTGCTGCTGCTGCTGCTGCTGTTGTTGTTGTGGAGGATGATGCTGTTGTTGTTGTTGTTGTTGTTGTTGTGGAGGAGGATGCTGTTGTTGTTGTTGTTGTTGTTGTTGTGGAGGAGGATGCTGCTGCTGCTGCTGTTGTTGTTGTTGTGGAGGAGGATGCTGCTGCTGCTGCTGCTGTTGTTGTTGTTGTTCTTGTGGAGGAGGATGCTGTTGCTGCTGCTGCTGCTGTTGTTGTTGTTGTTGTGGAGGATGCTGCTGCTGCTGCTGCTGCTGTTGTTGTTGTTGTGGAGGATGCTGCTGCTGCTGCTGCTGCTGCTGGTGCTGCTGTTGTTGTTGTTGTTGTGGAGGAGGATGCTGTTGTTGTTGTTGTTGTTGTTGTTGTGGAGGAGGATGCTGTTGTTGTTGTTGTTGTTGTTGTGGAGGAGGATGCTGCTGCTGCTGCTGTTGTTGTTGTTGTGGAGGAGGATGCTGCTGCTGCTGCTGCTGCTGCTGTTGTTGTTGTTGTTGTTGTGGAGGAGGATGCTGCTGCTGCTGCTGTTGTTGTTGTTGTTGTGGAGGAGGATGCTGCTGCTGCTGCTGCTGCTGCTGTTGTTGTTGTGGAGGAGGATGCTGTTGTTGTAGTTGTTGTTGTTGTGGAGGAGGAGGAGGAGGAGGCTCCTGAGCTGTTGTTGTTGTTGTTGTTATTGTTGTTGTGGAGGAGGAGGAGGAGGCTCCTGAGCTGTTGTTGTTGTTGTTGTTGTTGTTGTTGTTGTTGTTGTGGAGGAGGAGGCTCCTGAGCTGTTGTTGTTGTTGTTGTTGTTGTTGTTGTTGCTGTTGTTGTTGTGGAGGAGGAGGAGGAGGCTCCTGAGCTGTTGTTGTTGTTGTTGTTATTGTTGTTGTGGAGGAGGAGGAGGAGGCTCCTGAGCTGTTGTTGTTGTTGTTGTTGTTGTTGTTGTTGTTGTTGTGGAGGAGGAGGCTCCTGGGCTGTTGTTGTTGTTGTTGTTGTGGAGGAGGATGCTGCTGTTGTTGTTGTTGTGGAGGAGGAGGCTGCTGTTGTTGTTGTGGAGGAGGATGCTGCTGCTGTTGTTGTTGTTGTTGTTGTTGTTGTGGAGGAGGATGCTGCTGCTGTTGTTGTTGTTGTTGTGGAGGAGGATGCTACTGCTGTTGTTGTTGTTCTTGTGGAGGAGGATGCTGCTGCTACTGCTGTTGTTGTTGTTGAGGAGGAGGATGCTGCTGCTGCTGTTGTTGTTGTTGTGGAGGATGCTGCTGCTGCTGTTGTTGTTGTGGAGGAGGATGCTGCTGCTGTTGTTGTTGTTGTGGAGGAGGATGCTGCTGCTGTTGTTGTTGTTGTGGAGGAGGATGCTGCTGCTGTTGTTGTTGTTGTTGTTGTTGTTGTTGTGGAGGAGGATGCTGCTGCTGCTGTTGTTGTTGTTGTGGAGGAGGATGCTGCTGCTGTTGTTGTTGTTGTGGAGGAGGATGCTGCTGCTGCTGCTGCTGCTGCTGCTGTTGTTGTTGTTGTTGTGGAGGAGGATGCTGCTGCTGCTGTTGTTGTTGTGGAGGAGGATGCTGTTGTTGTTGTTGTTGTTGTTGTGGAGGAGGATGCTGTTGTTGTTGTTGTTGTTGTGGAGGATGCTGCTGCTGCTGCTGCTGTTGTTGTTGTTGTGGAGGAGGATGCTGCTGCTGCTGCTGTTGTTGTTGTTGTTGTGGAGGAGGATGCTGCTGCTGCTGCTGCTGCTGTTGTTGTTGTGGAGGAGGATGCTGTTGTTGTTGTTGTTGTTGTTGTGGAGGAGGATGCTGTTGTTGTTGTTGTTGTTGTGGAGGAGGATGCTGCTACTGTTGTTGTTGTGGAGGAGGATGCTGCTGCTGCTGTTGTTGTTGTTGTGGAGGAGGAGGCTCCTGAGCTGCTGCTGTTTTTGCTGTTGTTGTTGTTGTTGTTGTTGTTGTTGTTGTGGAGGAGGATGCTGCTGCTGTTGTTGTTGTTGTGGAGGAGGATGCTGCTGCTGCTGCTGCTGCTGCTGCTGTTGTTGTTGTTGTTGTGGAGGAGGATGCTGCTGCTGCTGTTGTTGTTGTGGAGGAGGATGCTGTTGTTGTTGTTGTTGTTGTTGTGGAGGAGGATGCTGTTGTTGTTGTTGTTGTTGTGGAGGATGCTGTTGCTGCTGCTGCTGTTGTTGTTGTTGTGGAGGAGGATGCTGCTGCTGCTGCTGTTGTTGTTGTTGTTGTGGAGGAGGATGCTGCTGCTGCTGCTGCTGCTGTTGTTGTTGTGGAGGAGGATGCTGTTGTTGTTGTTGTTGTTGTTGTGGAGGAGGATGCTGTTGTTGTTGTTGTTGTTGTGGAGGAGGATGCTGCTACTGTTGTTGTTGTGGAGGAGGATGCTGCTGCTGCTGTTGTTGTTGTTGTGGAGGAGGAGGCTCCTGAGCTGCTGCTGTTTTTGCTGTTGTTGTTGTTGTTGTTGTTGTTGTTGTTGTTGTTGTGGAGAAGGAGGCTGCTGCTGCTGCTGTTGTTGTGGAGGATGCTGCTGTTGTTGTTGTTGTGGAGGAGGATGCTGCTGTTGTTGTTGTTGTGGAGGAGGAGGCTGCTGTTGTTGTTGTGGAGGAGGATGCTGCTGCTGTTGTTGTTGTTGTTGTTGTTGTTGTGGAGGAGGATGCTGCTGCTGTTGTTGTTGTTGTTGTGGAGGAGGATGCTGCTGCTGTTGTTGTTGTTCTTGTGGAGGAGGATGCTGCTGCTGTTGTTGTTGTTCTTGTGGAGGAGGATGCTGCTGCTGCTGTTGTTGTTGTTGTGGAGGATGCTGCTGCTGCTGTTGTTGTTGTGGAGGAGGATGCTGCTGCTGTTGTTGTTGTTGTGGAGGAGGATGCTGCTGCTGTTGTTGTTGTTGTTGTTGTTGTTGTGGAGGAGGATGCTGCTGCTGCTGTTGTTGTTGTTGTGGAGGAGGATGCTGCTGCTGTTGTTGTTGTTGTGGAGGAGGATGCTGCTGCTGTTGTTGTTGTTGTGGAGGAGGATGCTGCTGCTGCTGTTGTTGTTGTGGAGGAGGATGCTGTTGTTGTTGTTGTTGTTGTGGAGGATGCTGCTGCTGCTGCTGCTGTTGTTGTTGTTGTGGAGGAGGATGCTGCTGCTGCTGCTGTTGTTGTTGTTGTTGTGGAGGAGGATGCTGCTGCTGCTGCTGCTGCTGTTGTTGTTGTGGAGGAGGATGCTGTTGTTGTTGTTGTTGTTGTTGTGGAGGAGGATGCTGTTGTTGTTGTTCTTGTTGTGGAGGAGGATGCTGCTACTGTTGTTGTTGTGGAGGAGGATGCTGCTGCTGCTGTTGTTGTTGTTGTGGAGGAGGAGGCTCCTGAGCTGCTGCTGTTTTTGCTGTTGTTGTTGTTGTTGTTGTTGTTGTGGAGGAGGAGGCTGCTGCTGCTGCTGTTGTTGTGGAGGATGCTGCTGTTGTTGTTGTTGTGGAGGAGGATGCTGCTGTTGTTGTTGTGGAGGAGGATGCTGCTGTTGTTGTTGTGGAGGATGCTGCTGCTGCTGCTGCTGTTGTTGTTGTTGTTGTGGAGGAGGATGCTGCTGCTGCTGCTGCTGTTGTTGTTGTTGTTGTGGAGGATGCTGCTGCTGCTGCTGCTGCTGCTGCTGCTGTTGTTGTTGTGGAGGAGGATGCTGTTGTTGTAGTTGTTGTTGTTGTGGAGGAGGAGGAGGAGGAGGCTCCTGAGCTGTTGTTGTTGTTGTTGTTGTTGTTGTTGTGGAGGAGGAGGCTCCTGAGCTGTTGTTGTTGTTGTTGTTGCTGTTGTTGTTGTGGAGGAGGAGGAGGAGGAGGCTCCTGAGCTGTTGTTGTTGTTGTTGTTATTGTGGAGGAGGAGGAGGAGGCTCCTGATCTGTTGTTGTTGTTGTTGTTGTTGTTGTCGTCGTTGTGGAGGAGGAGGAGGCTCCTGAGCTGCTGCTGCTGCTGGTGATGATGATGATGTTGTTGATGTGGAGGAGGAGGAGGAGGAGGAGGAGGAGGAGGAGGAGGAGCTGCTGCTGCTTTTAATTAAATTTACTATTCTGTTTAGTTAACTGGCTTCATATGAGGCTTAACGTTCACACAGATTATCATGACTCTCCCTCAATATTATACTCCAGCGTGTGAGCACACAGTAGATGCTACACATATTAGCCGCGATGCTAACGGCAGGATGAGTGGCTAAATACACAGTAAAGCAGCATAAAGATGATAAAACTTACCGCTGCCATGTCTGCAGTTATGTCACAGTCGGTACTGATCCATCCTTGAGCTTCAGTTTTGAAGTAAATCCTGCTTTGTACCGACCGTCGATGAAGAAGCAGTCCGAAGTAAAATGGTTAGCACCCGCACACACACGCAACACTTTACCGGTGTTGTGAGGACATTTTACTTAAAAATAAAATTAATAAATTAATCCACTGGGTCTTCTGTGGGTCATATGACGGGAGTAAATGCAGACATTTGTGCTCGTTCCTGCAGCCAACAACAGAGGACTTGTGCTTTCCTTGTGCCTTCAACTTCTCAGTTTGCCTGTGTAGCGTTCCCGGAGAAAACGATGGCGAGCGGGAGGCGGACTCGTAGGTTTTCAGTGGGCGGCACAGACACGCAGCACAGGGAGTGTCTCCGGCTCAGAGGAGGTGCTTGCCCGGCTATGACGTCATAGCCGGGCACAAATCTAAACGGAGCGTTTTGGCCTACATTCACTGAAAGGTGGAGCAAGCAAGAGAGGGAGAGAGAGGATTGTTCTCATATCAGGGGAGTCTGAAGGCAGGCCGGGGACACATATTTTCACTGGAAAACCTTCAAAAAGTGCATTTTGCATAATATGTCCCCTTTAACTGATCCTATTGTCTGTGTACCTAACCACGGTTGTATGTACACTAATGCTTCGGCCATTACAGTAGCAGCATAAGGTTGTTGTACACATATTTGGTCTCCTGGTGGATTAGAACAGTTTGTTTGGGCCAACGTTATTTGGACTTTATAGTCAAATCCTAATTTCACATACATCTGTACGTAAATGATACGCAAAAGAGTTGTATAATTAATTCCTGGGGGTAGGTACTGATCATTGATTGTTTTTGCAGTATACTGTGCAATGTCATTAAACCGTGAATATCTATTAGAATCTTGAGATCCTATTGGATACGTAGGGGTGTAACAGTCATCTGCTTCATCTAGCAACCTAGAGGCGAAGTCATTCCAGTTAAACACTTCATAATCTGTCTTAGAAAAGGGGATTGGAACTAACATTGGAGTGTGTATTGACTCTGGCATATTCTGGCATAACCAGCAGTTACTCAGATTACGTTCACGTGCATATTCAATCATTAAACTAAGGGCAGAGTTTGTTTTGGCCATTTTAGGTATCTGAGTACTCTGAGCTGTCAATGTGTGAGAGGATGCCGCTTTAGAACCTATCTGGAGTATAGAGGAAAAGAGCATTTCATGCAAGTATTCATCATGTTCATCATGTTCACGATTTTCACAACTTCTGACCTTCCCTGGCACACTCTGAAAATTCACTTCCCATACTTTACAATCGGGGATGGTCTCCAGTTGTAGATTAGTAAAACACCATAACTCTATATTTCGGATGGTGGCTGGAGTGTACTTGACTCTCACAGCCTTCTTTGAGGTTTGAGAAAGCTCAATTTGTTCTGCGTCTAGTACATTCCACCACCATCTATTTCTAGCCTTGAAATCAGGGTTTGCAATCAAACAATCATTCAATTTAGATCGGTCATTAGGACATTCGAATATGATTGGATCCACCTCTCTCCTGGTCCGGTTTAGACTCTCATAGGTGGGTTTAGTAATGTTCCAGGGAGCCTGCAGGTGGTTATTCTCAGTTAATGTTTGTGTGGTGAACAACCTTACTTTGTTGTAGGCACGTTGGTGCTTGTCCGTCAGTCTCTTTCGGCACATAGTGATGTGACTGTCACCTCGTCCATGGAGACAGGCACTCCGGCACCTATTGTTTTGGGTTTTGAGGCCTGGACCTGGTTCCCTGCTTAGCCAAGCAGGGGTGCGTGGCAAGGGGCTCTGTCTGGAATGGTCACTCCCTGGGATGAGGGGCATGGGCCGTGGCGGTGGGTGCCCTCTCTCCTGAGGGGGCACCAGGTCTGCGGTTCCTTCTGCGCCGTGGAGGAGGAGGTCACTCGTGGCACTTTGGCTGCTGAAGGCGGGCTCTGCCCAAGATCCCAGTAGCACGAGGAGGGACAGGAGGAGCCATCGGCCTAATCGCCCTGCGTTGCTGCCATCTCGGTGGGACCTGGAGGTGCAGCCCTGCACCTGGTGGCGTGGACCCATTCTGCTAGGCCCTCGACCTTTAGAGCTGTTCTCGTCACCACTAGCACCTGGAATGGACCTTTCCACCTGGAAGATAAAGAAACTTTGTCCAGGGACTTAATTAGTACAAAATCTCCAACTTTAAAAGGATGAATAGGTCCCTCCAAGGGTTTCGGGAGCCTGTCCGCCACCTGTTTATGAAACCTTCTCAATGTTTCTGTTAGTCTCATCACATACTCTGTCATGTAATCATCAGTCCAAAGCAGAGTTACTTTGTGGGGAGTTAAGGGTGGGCTTGTCCCTGTGGACATGGGCCTCCCCATCAACACTTCATGTGGGCTCAAACCTGTGGTTGCACTTGGTGTGCTACGGATAGAGTACAAAACTAGTGGCAACGCGTCAACCCACTTCATATTAGTGGCCATCATTGTTTTGGTCAGTTTTTCTTTAATTGTGGAATTCATCCTTTCTACCTGGCCTGAACTCTGCGGGTGATATGGGACATGTAGCTGCCACTGGAACCCTAGCACTTTAGATAAAGCCTGAGTCAGTTTGGCCCTGAATGCTGGCCCTTTATCACTGTCTATCCCTTTTGGTACTCCAAATCTAGGAATCACATCTTTGAGCAAGCACTTCACAACTGTCTCTGCATCTTCTCTCCTAGTGGGGTATGCTTCTACCCATTTAGAGAACCTGTCTACAATTACTAACAAGTACTTGTAGCCTTGGCAATTTGGCATATGTACAAAATCGATTTGCATATTTACAAAAGGACCTGATGGCGGTTCCAAATGGTCATGTTTTACAGCGCTTCCTTTTTTTTCTGGTTAGTTGACATGTCATGCATGTATCTACCAGTGTTTGCGAAACTTGTGTTATGCCAGGTGCAAACCATTGTGATCGAATTACATCATTTATACCCCCTTTTCCTACATGTGTGGGACCGTGCGCCACACGAGCCAACACATGCAGGAGAGATCGGGGACAGACGGGACGGCCATCGGGGTGGAGCCACAAGCCAGACTCCGGATGTGGTGCACAACCTTTACGAGACCATATGTATTTTTCCCTATCATCAGCGTGGCTTTGCAAAGCTACGACATCATTGAAGGAAGGTACGCATGTCGGCGTAGGAGGTTGTGTGGAGGTACACTGACGTACCATGGAGGAAGAGGAAATGGCTGCTTGTTTGGCTGCAGCATCAGCCCGCGCATTCCCACATGTTACTGGATCAGAACCATGTGTATGAGCAGCACATTTTACTATCGCAAGTTGGGATGGAAGCAAAATAGCCTCTAGAAGGTCTGCTACCAGAGAATGATGTTGTATTGGTTTACCTGAGGAAGTCAAGAAGCCTCTTAATTTCCATAATTGACCAAAGTCATGCGCAACCCCAAACGCATATCTAGAATCAGTGTAGATAGTGGCCACCTTGTCTTTAGCTAGAATACAGGCCCTTGTAAGGGCGTACAACTCAGCGGCCTGTGCAGAGGTGCCATTAGGTAATGCACGTGCCTCTAATACTTCCCAGTCACTCACTACTGCATAGCCAGCAAGGTGTTGATGATCAGAGGGTCTGCACGCTGAGCCATCCGTGTACAAAATCATGTCAGAATTAGCTATTGGTGTCTGCAACAAGTCTGGCCTTGGGGAGGTGCACGTGTCAATAGTGGTAACACAATCATGATCATCATCCATGTCCACTCGAGGTAAGAGAGTGGCTGGGTTTAACGGAGGTGAGCGTTTCAAGGTGATGTGGGAGCTGGAAAGAATGATAGCCTCGTAACCTGAGCGACGAGCAGCTGTCATATGCTGAGTAACGGATGTGTCCAAGATATGCAAGACAGAGTGAGGGACATGCACTACACAGTCATGAGCGAGCACTATGGGAGATGATTTGTCTATCATTGTGGCAACAGCAGCCACTGACCTTAGACAACCCGGCATACCTCGAGCCACTGGGTCTAGCTTAGCAGAGTAGTACGCTACAGGGCGATAATGTGACCCGTGCTTCTGTACCAGGATGCCAGTGGCAAAACCGTCCATCTCATGAACATGCAAGTGGAAAGGCTGATTGTAATCCGGCAGGCCTAGGGCAGGGGCTGACATGAGAGCCTTTTTAATGTCCACAAAAGCTCTGTGCATCTCATCAGTCCATTGCACGACAGAAGAGGCTGCCTGAAGAGTGGCCGGTCGCAATACGGAGTCCATAGCCGCGTAGTCATGAACCCAATGTCTGCAAAAGTTAGCCATCCCCAGGAAAGATAACAAATCCTTTCGAGTCTTTGGGGGAGGCATTTCAGAGAGGAGTTTCACTCTCTCTGGTGACAACAGTCGTTGTCCATTTCTCAGGACATGTCCCAGGTATGTCACCTCTGGCAGACAAAACTGCAACTTTGTCAGCGAAGCTCTGTGGCCACACTCAGCAAGTCTTTTCATCAGCCTTATAGAGTCCGTCTTACATGACTCCTTCGATGGGGAAGCGATCAACAGGTCATCTGCATACTGTAGAAGCGTGCTACCACCAATTCCAAATCATCGAGATCACGTTTAACCGCTGCAGCGTACACTCCCGGACTTTCAACATAGCCCTGACTCAAGGTAGTCCATGTGAGTTGTCTGCCTTTAAAGGTAAATGCAAACAGGTACTGGCTATCTGGATGCAATGGAACTGAAAAGAAAGCCGAACTCAAATCAATGACTGTGTAGTGTGTCGAATCAGGTGGCAGTGAGGCTAAAATAGAATTAGTATCTGGTACCACTGGAGTCATCGGCACAACAATGTTGTTGATAGCTTGCAAGTCTTGCACAAATCGCCATTCGTTTGGACGATTAGGCTTTTGGATGGGTAAAATGGGAGTGTTACATGGACTGGTGGTTTCTACCAGTACCCCTTGATCAAGCAATGATTGGATTACAGGTTCAATGCCTGCAATTGACTTTGGAGGTAAATGGTACTGTTTGATCATTGGCAACTTAGCATTTGGCTTCAAAGTTACTTTATGAGGCTGTGCAGATTTTACAAATCCCACATGATTCTTATGTTTAGCCCATAGCGAGGAAGGTACCTCTGAGAGCTCTGAAGGGGGACCATATTGAATTGGAGTGGGTGGCTGTTGACATAGAAATGTGCTTTGCGGTAGTAAGATTTGATCGTTTAAGTTCAACATGTACAGATCCTCACCTAAAGGCGTTATTAACTGTGAGTGAGAATCTGCCTTTGCTGTTCTTAACAACAGAGCTCGTGCTGTCATTTCAGCAACACTGTCAGTTTCATGTCCCGGTGCAACAGCAATGATGACATGAGGTGGAATATCTTGCACATTATACAATTGACTTTGTTGATCAGATAATTGGATTGGTAAAGCGCACCCTTGGGGTCCCACAAACAAAATTGGCTCACATTGCAACCACTGTTGTGTGTTCAACAGGGTATCAGCATTCAGTTTGTATTCTGAGGAGGGGTTGTGTGCGGCAGTGCACTGACATTGGAGGACGGGCCTCATTGCAGACATCAATGTTGCACAGGCTGGCGATGACTTAGCCACCTGTTGGATATTCGTCAAGGTGAAAGTGGTCAGCATGTTAAAATCAGGCAGCGCCCATTGATACAAACAATCGTTCACATTTTGTAGAAACTGAACAGCTTGTACAGCTCTATCGTCAGGGATGGACAAAAACAATCCATCTGGAGTACATTGAATAGTAGCATGTAGTTTACATAATAGATCTCTGCCCATCAAATTTATAGGGCTGTTTTCAGAGATGAGGAATGAGTGTTGTATCTGTGACCCTTCAACATTTACATTGGATCTGGATGACACTGGCTCTGCAATAGGGACGCCTGAGACACCCACTGTAGTGACAAAATGAGATGTTGGTGTACGCACATGCTCAGCTGCTCTTACAGTAGATAAAGTTGCACCACTATCTACCAAAATATCAACAATAGTACCATTAACCTCTACTGGTATTGTAGGGTCTTCTGCAGGACAGGTTGAGAGACGGATTTGTGTTGCTTCTTTGAAAAATTGTGATGGCTGTTCTGATCCTGTTCCTCCATGGCCGCCCTATTCATCTTTACGCTGATCTGCATCTTCTAGCTTCTAGATTCAGAGGCCCAGTGTCCAGGTCTGCCACAGTTGCGGCAGTTACCTTTTCTTTTGTTTTTATTTGTTTGTTGTTTGTTTTCCTTCTGCTGGTTATTGGTGGGGTTGTTTATTGACTGCATCATTTGTTTGCTGTTATTAGAGCCACTTTGAGCGAAAATTTGATTTCGGTGCATATTTAGCAGGGTATGAACGGTGTCCTGCCAGTTCTTGGTTTGCCAGTCATGGCAGGACAATTTGTATCCCGATGCTATGTGTGCCTTCACGTTATGCAGAAGTGTTTGTATTGCAAAGGCTGCATTTTCTTCCCGTGTAATACCAGCACTATTGTCCCACACCCCGATGAACCGCTGTATGAAATCTGGTAAAGCTTCTTTGGGCTCTTGTATGCAATGCATAACTTTTGAGAAATCACTATGCGTACGCGCGCATTTTGTAATTGCTGCTTTAGCATCATTTTCTAACCAGGTGTTTAGAGATCTATGGTTAGGCCACTGGCCTCCATTTTCTGGTTGTGGGAACTGGAATTCGTCTTTACACAAAGTCCACTCGCTCCCATAGGTGAAGGTTAACAGCTGACGGACATCTGGAATCAAACAATCATACACTGTACATGTTTGAAAGAGCCACTGGTAATAGTCCTTGGGTCGACTTATGGGATTTGGAGCTTTCCTAGTCATGTCTAGGACTTCTGAGGGAGTCCATGGTCTACACACAGGAGTCTCACCTACCATAATTTTAGGGGCATTTATTGTTTTATCGGTGTCAGGTCTCTCCCTGACTGCACTCTGTGGTCTCCTAGTAGCAGATTTAGGTTTCTCTACTCTGTCACGCAATAATCTCTCTATTTCTGAGCTACTAGCCCTGACAGGACCTGGGCCTTTCACACGTCGAAGTATTTTGCTTTCAGTCTCTGTGTCCTCCCTTAGTGCTGCTGCAGCCTGAGAATACATGTCAGCATCTGTGTCAGTGTCTGTGTGTGTGTGTGTGTTAACTCCTCCTCCTCTAGTGGCCCTCCTTGCTTCTCCTCATCTGAATCATTTGCCCTAGCACCGTCAAGCAAGGCAGCTGCCTCTCCCTGCTCCTGTGCTTCTCTAGCCTCTCTATCTCTCCTCTTCCTATCTTGCTCTATGTTCAGCGCCGCAGCTGTGAGCAAAATAAGGTCTTCTTCTGTCTGACTTTTCCCTACATGGGCTCCCTCTTCGCTGTTATCAACTCGCTTAGGATACGCAGAGACAGTATGCTGTTCAAAATTTTCACGGGGAAAGGGAAGGTTCACATTAGCTAGAGTAGTCAGCAAACACTGTGGGGATGGTGTTCTTCCTTGGCGCCTAGCCCAACCATACATCATAGCTTTGGCACACGCAGCAGCGTCATTACCATGTCGCTCTTTAATTTTAGCCATTTCAGTCGCCCTGGTTCTCAATACAGTTTGCAACATAGGCATGTGACACAAGGCAACGTACTTAACACACCGATCAATGGTGTCTCTCAGTTCATCTGATCCCCATTCACACCGGCTGCCACTTGCTTTCTCCCTTTCACACTGCTCTGCCACTCTCAACCACACTCTCAAACATTCCGACATGTAACGGAGATCCCACTCCGGATCTCCCTTATCAAAACTCAATTGCTCTCTTGCCAACTGTAATTTTTCACTCTCAAACGACCCTCCACATGGCCATTCACCCTTAGTCCATTCAGTCATCAAAGAGGAAAATGGGATCACACACTTCCAACCTTCCTTTCTACCAACAGTTCCACCGGGGGTGTGTGGGGGAAAAAAATTTTCAGCAATCGTCTTACTGGTGTGATCTGGCGTTCTTTTTGACATAGCTGGTGAGGTTGCTTTAGCAGTTAGCTCATGGGACTCTAAGACTGGTTTGGGGGAGGTAGAGTCAACATTGCGAGTGGTTTTTAAGATTGGTCTGGGTGAGGTGGAAACATCATAGCGAGTGGTTCTTGGAGAACTGACTATAGGTCTGTGTCTGGGCTCTGCTGTGGACTGATTATTACCTATTGCAATATTCAGATCAACAACAAACATATACAGCACAGCATATACAAGCAACACATCACAAAATACTTCAGCTGCATCATGGGACTTCACACTCTTGTATTTTCATTAGTATTTAAATTTGGCAAAGTGGTTGCGGTATGAGACTTTAAAGATTTCAAATTTCTTTATTTTGTGTACACAATTCGGCGCCTAGGCCTCTGAAGCAGAACTTAGCAGAGCCTCTTTGTTCCCACAGGTCATAGATGCACTCACAGATATTGGTTAACCGAAATAAGCCTATTTCATCCTACCTAACCTAAGGGTTAACTTCACTGTGCACTCTTATCTAAGACGGGCTCAGCCCGCAGCTGTCCCGGAGCCAAACACTTGATATCAGTCTCAGATTTACCGACCACAGATATTACTTTAAAATTCCACTTTTACACATATATTTGTTTTTCACATGAGTTGAACCAATGCTTTAAATTTGCTTTAATTCTATTTTAGTTATAGCCGAATTTGCTACGCATTAATTTTAGATTCCGTCAAACTCAAACATGGGAAGGCAAAGAAATTGATTTGCACTTACCAGTTTGTTGTTCTGTTGGAATCCTGCCAACAAAGCCAAATTGTTGTGGAAATTCTGAAGAATGGTTCACTCAGACACTGAAGAAGAGTTCGGGAGTCCCAGATGACTTACACAGGAGTATTTAATGAAGCTCGATCGAGGAGAATTCAGATTAGCAATACACAGAGAATATTGTGACTGCCAACCCAATTCTGAAGGTTACTTCTCGAGTGAAGGTATTTAACTGTCCCCTGACATTCGCTGGAATTTGACACGCCACCAAGTATGGGCCTGATGTGTCTATCTATGTGTACACAAATTCTATTGGGTATAAGTGCAAAACAAGAAGCTATGCACCTCTTTGCTCTAAATCACTGTATCTGTCGGCCTTGCTCATGTATTGTGCCCTGATAGAGAATATGGAGACAGTCTGTCTGCCCGATAAGCCATAACCTTGGCACCTCAGGAGAAAGTATCTGGGGGATGCACTACTCTCCTACTTGTGCAGCTGTGGACTGTAGTTGTGCAGAGTGACCAACTACTAGTGTGCCTGTTCAGGTTAGATGACCTATGACTGGACCCTTCACGACTGCATTGTCACCCATATAAAGAGAGACTCAGGGAACAATCAAGAGCTAGTGAGGCACGTACCTCCAAAACCCAAATACAACATTTCCCAAACTTGTAAAAATCATGGAGGACTACGGACTAATGTCAGGTTATAAATTGAATACCAGAAAGACACAGGTACTCTCTTTAAACTACAAACCAAATAAAGCAATAAGGAAGCAGTATAAATTAGGATGGGATGCAAAATCAATAAAATATCTGGGAGTACTCATTACTCAGGAAGTTAATACTATTTATAATACTAATTATAAGGCAATAAATGATAAAATACAGAAGGACATGTCAAAATGGTCTACATTAATATTGGATTTCAATTCAAGGATTGAAGTGGTAAAAATGAACTTATTACCAAGGTTGTTGTATCTTTTCTTATCCCTCCCAGTTAGAGTACCACATTCACAATTCAAAGTTTGGGATAAACTGATATCCAGGTTTATCTGGGCAGGAGCTAGGCCGAGGATAAAACTGAGGACCCTCCAAATTGACAAGGAAAATGGGGGACTAGCGCTGCCAAAATTTAAAGAGTATTATTATGCGGCCCAATTGAGGTATATTGTTTACTGGTGCTCCCCTCACTATCAAGCTAGATGGAGGGACATTGAGATGAAACTGGGTCAAGCCCCCCCCCCAGCCAGGCTAGGTGTAAAAGAACACATAGATTACAGGGAAGAAAATTCAATATTGAAAGAAACGTTTAGAATATGGTATGAGGTGGTTAGAAAATACAATCTGACAGATGATAGTAAACTTCTAATATGGCCATTCCAAACTCATAAATTTAAGCCTGCAGAACTTGATAGGACCTTTGGAAGGTGGAAAGACAAAGGAATGACAGCAATGTGCACACTTGTAGAGGGACAACATCTCAAATCCTTTGAAAAACTTCAGAAGGAGTTTGACCTTGATAATGGTGACCTTTTCAGATATTTTCAGTTAAAAAATTTTTATGACTCAGAGATTAAGAAAGGAATTTCAATAGAAGGAAACGTGGTTATAGGAGTGTTTACAGGTGCATATAAACAACTACCTTCAAGAATTGTCTCTAAATTGTACAAAGGTCTGCAAAAACTAAATGGAAATAACACACTGCATATAAAAAGGAAGTGGGAGTTAGAATTGAATTCTGAATTGTCTGTGAGTGACTGGCAGTCCATGTGCAGGACCCAACACACTTCAACCAGCTCTAAAGGATGGAGGGAATTCGGATGGAAAAATCTAATTCGCTTTTTCATTACACCTCACATTAAAACTAAACAATTGGGCAAACAGCAGCAGTGTTGGAGACTATGCGGACATCAGAGTGCCAGTCACCTACATGTCTTTTGGTCATGTATGAAAATAAAAACATTCTGGGAAATGGTCCTTCAAAATGTGGAGGAAATCTTGGGCTATGTAATTCCTCATGACCCCCGGGTTGTATATCTGGGACTGATACCGGAGGGTATAATAGGAAAAGAGGACATCTAGCTGTTCAAAATCCTGACACTTGCGGCTAAAAAAGCCATCACAAAGAACTGGCTGAAAAGTGAACCTCCTGAGCAGACACTATGGATGGACATTGTGGATCAATTATGTTCCATGGAAAGACTGACTTATTCTCTGAAAACTAAAGAAGAGATTTATCAACAACGATGGGAAAAATGGCATATATTTAAGAGAAAGTAGTGTCTCCCCAACCCTCCCCTTATGTTGTCTTTTTGTTGTTTTGTTTTTATGTGTAAAATGAAAAATAAAGTTTAAAAAAAAAAAAAAAGAGCTAGTGAGGCAAGTGAGGCAAATTCAACAACAGAAACCAAGCTCTGCACCCCCATTTTTGGACATTCCGGATCCAACGGTGCCACCCATGAGTCTCTACGAGGTTGGTAAGTGGGTCAACCAGAACCTTGAGGACTCTGGTGCATACCTCGACTGGTTTCGGGGGATAACGTTTGAAGGGATGGTGGTAGAGACTTGAAAGCAAACTCTGCACCCCCATTTTTGAGCATTTCGGATCCAACGGTGCCACCATCGAGTCTCTACGAGGTCGGGAAGGGACTGAACCAGAACCTTGAGGACTCTGGTGCATACCTCGATGGGTTTTCGGAGGATAACGTTTGAAGGAAAGGTGGTAGAGACGTGAAACTAAGCTCTGCACCCCCATTTTCGGACATTCCGGATCCAAGGGTACCACCATCGAGTCTCTACAAGGTTGGGAAGTGGGTCAACTAGAACCTCGAGGACTCTGGTGCATACCTCGATGGGTTTTTGTGGAATAACTTTTGAAGTGAATGTGGTACAGACTTGAAAGCAGGCTCTGCACCCCCATAACTTTGTCTGTACACACACACCCACACACACACTCACCCACCCACACACACACACACACACACACACACACACAAGTGAACACATCAGAATGTTAGGTGGCTGTGATGTCATCAAAGGGAATGTGATGACGTCACAGACCCTGTGCTTTGATCTAGCATGGGCTCTGTGATGACATCAGTGTTAGGTTATAATCCTAGCACCATATGATTATCATACCTCCACTGGTTTTCGGGGGATAACTTTTGAAAGGATGGTGGTAGAGACTTGAAACCAAGCTCTGCACCCCCATTTTTGGACATTCCGGATCCAACAGTGCCAACCTCGAGTCTCTACGAGGTCGGTAAGTGGGTCAACCAGAACCTTGAGGACTCTGGTGCATACCTCGACTGGTTTCGGGGGATAACATTTGAAGGGATGGTGGTAGAGACTTGAAAGCAAACTCTGCACCCCCATTTTTGAGCATTTCGGATCCAACGGTGCCACCATCGAGTCTCTACGAGGTCGGGAAGGGACTGAACCAGAACCTTGAGGACTCTGGTGCATATCTCGATGGGTTTTCGGAGGATAACGTTTGAAGGAAAGGTGGTAGAGACGTGAAACTAAGCTCTGCACCCCCATTTTCGGACATTCCGGATCCAAGGGTACCACCATCGAGTCTCTACAAGGTTGGGAAGTGGGTCAACTAGAACCTCGAGGACTCTGGTGCATACCTCGATGGGTTTTTGTGGAATAACTTTTGAAGTGAATGTGGTACAGACTTGCAAGCAGGCTCTGCACCCCCATAACTTTGTCTGTACACACACACCCACACACACACTCACCCACCCACACACACACACACACACACACACAAGTGAACACATCAGAATGTTAGGTGGCTGTGATGTCATCAAAGGGAATGTGATGACGTCACAGACCCTGTGCTTTGATCTAGCATGGGCTCTGTGATGACATCAGTGTTAGGTTATAATCCTAGCACCATGTCATTATCATAGCTCCATTGGTTTTCGGAGGATAACTTTTGAAAGGATGGTGGTAGAGACTTCAAACCAAGCTCTACACCCCCATTTTTGGACATTCCGGATTCAACGGTGCCACCATCGAGTCTCGACGAGGTCGGGAAGGGATTGAACCAGAACCTTGAGTACTCTGGTGCATACCTCGATGGGTTTTCGGAGGATAACGTTTGAAGGGATGGTGGTAGAGACTTGAAAGCAAGCTCTGCACCCCCATTTTTGAGCATTCCGGATCCAACGGTGCCACCATCGAGTCTCTGATGAACACATCAGAATGTTAGGTGGCTGTGATGTCATCAAAGGGAATGTGATGACGTCACAGACCCTGTGCTTTGATGTAGCATGGGCTCTGTGATGACATCAGTGTTAGGTTATAATCCTAGCACCACGTCATTATCATACCTCCACTGGTTTTCGGGGGATAACTTTTGAAAGGATGGTGGTAGAGACGTGAAACTAAGCTCTGCACCCCCACTTTCGGATATTCCGGATCCAAGGGTACCACCATCAAGTCTCTACAAGTTTGGGAAGTGGGTCAACTAGAACCTCGAGGACTCTGGTGCATACCTCGACGAGTTTTTGTAGAATAACTTTTGAAGTGAATGTGGTACAGACCTGAAAGCAGGCTCTGCACCCCCATAACTTTGTCTGTACACACACACCCACACACATACGTACTTAGGCCACCTTTGGGGTCGTATGACAGATCTCCCAACATTTGTGGACACCACTTTTCTGAATGGTTTAGAGGGAAGCTGCCACCATTTTCAGATGTGGAAGGATGCCCTCAATACCAAAATCACGTGATATTTTGGATTAAACCATGTTTTTTTTTCCAGTCTGACTTTTAACCTGGACTTTGGGGACAAATCTTATTTAAGAAATCTTTGGGGACTTCGGCTAAACACAGATTCTGATAGAAGTAATCTTTGGGGTCTTATTTTTTGCAAGCCAGAGTGTTGGAACTATTTATTTATTTATTATTAGTATTTGGTATTGTTTAGTTAGTATTTGGATTTGATTATTCTGCATTGATTTATTTGAATTCAATATAATTACACTTTGGAAGTATTCTGTTTATTATTTATGTTGTTTTCATAAAAGAAAAACCAACATTAAAAGGACAAATGGCCACTACACAGAGATTCTAAACCTTGAGATATGTCCCAGGAGAGTCATTTGAATTGATGGTCAGAACTTCCTGAGATTTTGCTAATATTCACTGAATCAACACAAAACATATGAAGTCAGTTGAAATTATGATAAGTAAATGTTACAACCAATGACAAGGGGACCCACATGCAGTACAAAACACAGGCAATAAAATATGAAGAGAATGACATTTGTTGCAGCCTCACTGATCTTTAATTAACAAAAAGGGCACTTACAAAATAAATTAAAAACCTGAGACAGACTCTCCAGCTCTGAAACTTGTACCAGTGTACAAACACACAGATCTTTTGATATTGAGGCTGAGGACCAGAACTGTTTCTAACAGTTTACCAGTTTAACACAGTTGTTTTTTAACATCTCTCTCTCTCTCTCTGTTTTTTTTTATGTTCTTATGTTTAGTACATAAAAAAAAGAAAACTTTGGGTTAGTTAAATTGGTAGAAATGTGGCTAAATGAATGTATTTGGATAAAACATATATTATTAACCTTTTAACATTTTTTAAAGCATATTTTGATTACATTTAATCTTTTTTCTACCTACTTTTAAACATTTCACAACTTAATCTGTTGATGCTGAACTGAACATTTTTTAACTTACCTTTTAGATGCTCACTTTCTGAACATGGCAGATAGAAGACAGATAAGTATTTAAGTACTTGTCTGCCTCTTCAGTGCAGTGATTCTGTTTCTCACATAGTTCTTTACATCAGTCCATGTTCGTTCCTTCAATGTCTCCGTTTCATTTTGCAGACAAAGCATGCAGTCGTGCTTGGCAGGAACTGTGAATGTTCTGATGAATTTCATCAGGTGTTTCTCCACAGAACGAACGTCTCCTGCTTCCCATTTGCATCTGCTTCGTTGTACGGCTGGTTCTGTGAAGAAAAGAACAAATGCAATGTAATAATACTGGAAAACATGCAAATGAAGCCATCATCATGAACATTTTTTTCCCCAGTAGTAGCCTTAACGAAAGGGGGGTAAAAAAAAAGCCTTGTGAACTCCAACAACAGGTGGCTTTGTAACACAGGGCGTTGTGATCAGTATATTTTATTACTGGAAGAAGGTCAAAGCTATCATTATGCTGTTTGGCTCTCTAGCATCTTAAGTCTAAGATATGTTTTATATTATATATTAGTTATTACTAATTATATATGTCGTCTTCCAGTTTGAATGCTGCTTTCACTGCATGTAAATGGTTTAGAAATTGTAGTACCAAAAAATAAATATGTCCATTCTATATAAATGTTAACTTCTGTATAGAGAGAGATTAGCTTCATGGCAACATTCATCATCTTGTCATAAGAGCAAGGACACAATGATCATCATTCTCTTTGCACTGCAGGTTTTAACCTTGTATAGGAGGACTAGCACCACGTGCTGGTGCTGATGGTGCTGATGGTGCTGATGGTGCTGATGATGCTGATGGTGCTGATGGTGCTGATGATGCTGATGATGCTGATGGTGCTGATGATGCTGATGGTGCTGATGATGCAGATGTATCCATTATGTGTTCCATTTCACTGCTGGTACACTCATCTTCTGAAGTGTCACTGGAATCTCCTTCATTGGATTGTGGCAGTTTCTCTGGAAGTAGAAAATGATCTAAATTAAATCAACAGCACTCTTAATCTCACAGGCAGAATCTAGTACAGCATTTATAAAAACACAGAAATATGAAACCGAGTATCCATACCAGTGTTAAATAGATCAAAAATTAAGAACATGCCCAAACCTTCAGGGTCAATTTCGATATCATCCGGTGTCATCCCTTTGTACTGCGACACAGTCCCCCTCTCCATGGCCAGGAGCACTTTGCTCATTCTAGCAAGCTGCAGAGTTCCTTGGGGCAACCAATAGTACTGTCGGTGGATGCCAATATCATGGCCTAAGAAGTCGGCCAGTTGGTCAGACTCATTTTCCTCAAGGTTCAAGACCTGTGACATTGTTGCAATATGTTTTCGAAGCTTTGTTGAAGTCAGTGCTTCAGGGTGTTTGGCACCACAGAGTTTGGTATATTTTTGAAGGCACTCTCCCCCTCTGTAGGCTGACAAGGCTTCTGGTCTTCCAAACATGAATAAATTATCATTCGGTACACTGCAGCTTTCACGCATCTCAGCTAGCAGCTCCATAGCAGTCACCACAGATGGTTTTAACAAGACAGGGACCATCCTCCCCCTTTTCCCTCAGATCTCCACTCTTGCAAAGTATTCACACATCTTCCTTTCGAATGGAGTCAAGCAGATAGCCACGTCATCATGCAACGCTGACTTGTTCCAGGACCTAAAGGCAGTCAGTAACATCCTCGACACCTCTCCTGCTCTTCGTCTCTTCGTCTTCGTCTCTTCGAACCAAATTGGGGACACTCATGTACTTGGACCTCTTCACCACCAATACACGAGCCTATCCTAAAACTGGGGACACTTCACACACAATGTATCTGCACCAAACTGGGGACGTTTGTGTGTTGAACCCCTTACTATCAATGTAAGTCTGTATAATAACAATGTGGCTATGAACAAACACCCACATGCTCCTATATCTGAGCCACACTCAGAGAGACAAGTCAACAGACTATCACTATTTGGGCAAGAGAAACACACTGGATTAAGCTGTGCTCTCATATATCCACCGATCAGGTGATGACCTCAGCATGAACAAAGGGACAAACGAAAATGCTCAAATATGATCAATAGGTAACAATTCACATTAGCATGCAACTTGAACTTGGTAGCACTCATGCATTCAGACCTAGATCAGTGGCAGCTGCTGGCTAGAAGAGGCAACAAAAGTGCAGTGTAAGTACATTGATGAGTTTTCCATGGTGATTATTTCCCTGGTTAACTTAGGACACCTGTATTTCTGCTAATAATTAGTAGTTAGCTACAGAAAATAAACATAAATCCTATCTTTTGTCAGTTGGCAGTGTCAATCAATTTGATTTTCATTTTGCATTGTTTGAGAGTCATAACTAAACCTTGACTGAGTCACCAGATTATCATTGTTGTAAAATTATGTGTGACATCACACCAATATACTGTTTGGACTGACTGGTCTCCACAAAGGCTGTGCATGTCATCTGAACGATATCTTGCTGAAGCAATGGCATAATGTTTAATGTTGTTATGAGAAGTCTTAAAATATTTCTGGTTCATAATGAGACTATGGCAAGATAAATTAGACTGTGGGGGGTTGCCACATTCTGGGTAATTAATGGAGAACACTGATATTAAAGTTAGAACCCTTTATAGGTTAAGTTGAAGGACAATTCATTTGTTGGCAAACCAGTACTGCACGGACATAAAACTTCTTTGTAATATTTGGTTGCACAAGGGCTTATGATAATCAATTGCCCTGTCTTCTAATGTTATCATCTCAGCTTCTTAGCTGTGATCTATGCTGCCTAAAAATGTTAACGTTGTTCAGCCCTGTGAACAATGTCTGCTTTTCTTACTCCACTAGCCTTGCTTTGATCTTGTAATAATTACTCTGTCACAGAGCTGTTGTCTCCGTATCTAATGTATCTAGATACAAAGACATCTCTAGAGGAGCATTAGAAACATCTGAATTCGTCAAATGTCATATTGTATTCCACAGTCACAGCACACAGTAAGTCACTAACCCACTATAAACATGTACTTTTCTAAGTTACAATATATCTATATAACTGTGAAGCATGGCCTAGTTTTTATTTTAAAAAAAGTGAGGTATGAACATACAGACATACAGTACAGCTGACAACAATGCTGTCCTCTTAACACATAGGTGCTTAGTACAACTATAGCCCAATCTTATTATCACCACCTGAGAAAACAGGATTGAACTGGCACCTGTCTGATCACATGACTGCATCTCTAGCCCATATGGTATTATTGCCTTAAAAAGACAATATATTTTTTTTTTATTTTTGCATCTTGCAAATAATCCAGACTTACTGACGACGCAAACTGGGGCTTCATATGGACAATACAATTACACAGTGTATGAAGTATGTATGAAAAAAAATTCCATAACATCGTATACATAAATTTACAGGTAGTTTCTAGCCAGAAACATCTCCCTTCTTCTGGAAAACAGATGTCAGCTGGGGTAAAATATTGTCCAACTGTACCAAGAAGTTTGTCTCAAGTGGAAGTGTTGTAATCTGCTGGAATTCAGCATTTATCTGGTAGAAGTTAGAAGAGTAGCATGCCATCTTCTGCCCCCAAGTGGCCAAAATAAAGAACTGCTTCCTCTATAGGAGATTTGTCTCTCTCCAAATGTTGGTCATCTTTTGTTTTACCTTATCAGACTTTACATTTTAACAGCTGCACACTGAAATTGCATAATAAGGAGAGGGGAAAAGGCAAGCATGTGTTTACCTCATCAGTATGAAAGAATGCAGGCCACCTGGCTTTAAACTCCCTGACTGCTGGGGCAATTCCTCTTGATGGATAGGGACAAAATTTGACCCACACATTCAGTACGTGACAGAAAGTAGGAAGTCAGTAGCAGTGGCTTGGCAGCCGGAAGGCATGGTGAGTCAATTTTTGATTTAAGTGCAAATTTTGCAAAACACTGTGACCAAACTTGCAGAAACATATTTAGGTAAGTTTACATGTTTTATGGAGGGTCAAGAGTGCTGAAATACATTTAGAAGCATTAATAAAGAATTAGAATGTAAATAGATGAAGATTTGGAGTCACACCCAGCTGAATAGATTGAAAGTCAAGGTCAGGTGAACTAGGGCCACCATATACGTTAGTTTTAACAAAAGCTACTGCAAGTCAGTACACTCATATTTGGCTGAACAGGCCTCGGTCATGTACTTGCAAAGTCTGCTAGTCAAAGACTGGCCAATGGCTTGTTCAACTTCGTAGGTCCCACCCAGGTCAACTACTTTGTAGCCAAAGCTTTTTAAAAATCCTCATCTATGGCTCAACCTGACCAGTGAACAGCAATGGCCATCAGCCCACTGACTAAGACCTACGAAGTTTAACAATCCATTGGCCAGTCTTTGCAACATATGACTAGAAGACTTTGCAAGTATATGACCGAGGCCTGTTCAGCCAAATATCAGTGTACTGACTTGCAGTAGCTTTTGCAAAAACTAACATATATGGTGGTCCCAGGACACATGACTTGTATATCTACCACGTGAGGACGGACCCAAATTTCAAGTAGTCACTCGAGACCAGCTTCCCAATATGTAAAGGCTCATGAACCCAACATCTAGCCTCAAGACCCTTTAATGCAGAAAAAACTCCGGTTCGATCTCCGAGTGGCATCGAACACTAACAGAAGACTCACAAAGACCCAACCGTCCGGCATTCTGAAGCCCAACCCTCTAGCGCATAAATTCTCAAAGTGCGGCCCCCCGGCCAATGGCGGCCCGCAGCAACATTTCTGGCGGCCTACAATGAATTACAGTTGGTAGTTTTAATCCAACTGTACATTGCTTTGAAAGGATGAATTTCTGTTTCGTGGTCTTTAGCGCCATATTTAGGGATAACCAGTAAATACAACTGGGGTTTACCTCGTAGAGACTCGATGGTGGTACCCTTGGATCCGGAATGTCCAAAAATGGGGGTGCTGAGCTGAGTTTCACGTCTCTACCACCTTTCCTTCAAACGTTATCCTCCGAAAACCCATCGAGGTATGCACCAGGGTCCTCAAGGTTCTGGTTGACCCATTTCCCGACCTCATAGAGACTTGAGGTTGGCACCATTGGATCCGGAATGTCTGAAAATGGGGGTTCAGAGCTTGGTTTCAAGTCTCTACCACCATCCCTTCAAAAGTTATCCCCCGAAACCAGTAAAGGTATGCACCAGAGTCCTCAAGGTTCTGGTTGACCCACTTCCCAACGTCGTAGTGACTCGATGGTGGCACCGTTGGATCCGGAATGTCCGAAAATGGGGGTGCAGAGCTTGTTTTCAAGTCTCTACCACCATCCTTTCAAAAGTTATCCCCCGAAAACCAGTGGAGGTATGATAATGACATGCTGCTAGGGTTATAACCTAACACTGACAGGGTCCGTGACGTCATGACATTCCCTTTGATGACGTCACAGCCACCTAACATTCTGATGTGTTCACTTCTGTGTGTGTGTGTGTGTGTGTGTGTCAGTGTGACATCACAGAATTCTTTTGTGTCTTTGAGGACGTATCAACATTCTAGAACCTGTCTAGGACACATATAACAGTCAGCCTTTAGAAGACTCAAGACACACACAGCTTCACAAGTTGAAAAGATGCATGTGGACTGGACAGGACTTGGTTTACAGTAAGAGCTCATTTCAGACACATTACTTTCAAATTGTTACTCTTGGTGGAAATGGGACTTTTGGTTTAGGACACACTTGAAAAGCATGTGAACCTGTCATATAACGTCCAACTGTAACCAAGTTGTTCGTGGTAGCTAGAGTTTAGACGGATGTTCTTTCACATTTCTGCATTTGGTTGTGTGCATTGTGCATTCGCTCCTGAGGCAAATGGAGATGACCACCTTTGTCTTCTGAAAACCTGTCCACCAACATCTGAGCAACATCTTTTTTGGTGCTATTGATCACCACAAGACATTCCTATGGTCAATATCTCCAAAACTTGCCAACTCATGTCAAAAAAATCTAGATGGATAAACAGAAGTACAGGCCAGGGAAAAATGTGTATTTTTGATTTTGGTGTGAACTCTCCCTTCAAGAGAGAACACTGAACAGAATATATTCAAAATCGCTGCCATTGAGAGAAATGACACCCAAGGCCTTTCTCAAACCCAAGAGTGTAAAGTATGGACTTGTGTTCCTAGAGAGACACTTCAAGCTTGGAAGAATGAACTCACAAGGACATGAGCACACAGAATGGTGCTGACAGTTTGAGACGATGTGTTCTTGCTGGTACTGTACAATAACCCCCACACAGACGCTGCCTACAGTGCTCCAAAACACTTTTTCCACAACAGATCCTAAGCTTAGCTGCTACACTAACAATGAAATGTCTATTTATTATGAGGAAGCAACAAAAACCTCTTTTCAATTTACTACTGTTTGTTTTCTGAAGTGTTTTTAATTAACACAAGCCTTGAATGTTCTGTACATCACGAGCCAATGGCAGGAAAATCTCTGGCAATGGCTTTTATTTGAGTCTCACACTGGATTTAAAAAGTAAAGACTTAAGATAAAATAACTATTTATATCAGGGATGGACCAATGTTAGCTGCCACCATCGGTATACTTTACCAATAGACAGAAGAGGAGGCTCCTGAGCTGAGGAGGCGACTACAAGAGAGAAGAGCCAGGAGGAGGAGGAGGAGGAGGAGGATGAGGCTCCTGAGCTGCTGCTGATGATGATATTGTTGATGATGATGAGGATGATGAGGATGGGGAGGAGGATGAGGAGTAGGAGGAGGAGGAGGAGGAGGAGGTGGCTCCTGAGCTGCTGCTGCTGATGATGTTGATGAGGAGGAGGGGGAGAAGGAGGAGGAGGAGGAGGCTCCTGAGGCTGCTGCTGCTGATGATGTTGATGATGATGAGGAGGAGGATGATGAGGTTCCTGAGCTGCTGCTGACGATGATTTTGTTGATGATGATGATGATGATGAGGAGGAGAAGAGGAGGAGGAGGCTCCTGATGATGATGATGATGTTGTTGATGATGAGGAGGAGTAGGAGTAGGAGGAGGAGGAGGAGTATGATGAGCTGCTGCTGATGATGACGATGTTGTTGATGAGGAGGGGGAGCAGGAGGAGGAGGAGGAGGAGGAGGAAGAGGTGGATGATGAGGATCCTGAGCTGCTGCTGATGATGTTGTTGATGATGATGATGATGATGATGATGATGATGATGATGAGGAGGAGGAGGAGGAGGAGGAGAAGAAGGGCTCCTGAGCTGCTGCTGATGATGATAATGATGTTGTTTATGAGGAGGAGGAGGAGGAGGAGGAGGAGGAAGACGAGGAGGAGGAGGAGGCTCCTGACCTCCTGATGATGATGATGATGATGATGTTGATGAAGAGGAGGAGGAGAAGGAGGAGGATGATGAGGCTCCTGAGCTGCTGCTGATGATGACGATGATTTTGTTGATGATGATGATGATGATGATGATGATGACGATGATTGTTGTGGAATTTGCCTCACTTGCCTCACTAGCTCTTAGAATGTTCCGAGTCTCTCTTTATATGGGTGACAATGCAGTCGTGAAGGGTCCAGTCATAGGTCATCTAACCTGAACAGGCACACTAGTAGTTGGTCACTCTGCACAACTACAGTCCACAGCTGCACAAGTATGAGAGTAGTGCATCCCCCAGATACTTTCTCCTGAGGTCCCAAGGTTATGGCTTATCGGGCAGACAGACTGTCTCCACATTCTCTATCAGGGCACAATACATGAGCAAGGCCGACAGATACAGTGATTTAGAGCAAAGAGGTGCATAGCTTATTGTTTTGCACTTATGCCCAATAGAATTTGTGTACACATAGATAGACACATGAGGCCCATACATGGAGGCCTGTCAAATTCCAAATTCCAAAATTCCAAATTGCTAATCTGAATTCTCCACGATCGAGCTTCATTATACATATATATATATGTATATATATATATATATATATATATATATATATATATATATATATATATATATATATGTATAATGAAGCTATATGTATATATATATATATTCATTGTGTAAGTCATCTGGGACTCCCGAACTCTTCTTCAGTGTCTGAGTGAACCATTCTTCAGAATTTCCACTACAATGATGATGATGATGATGATGATGAGGCTCCTGAGCTGCTGCTGCTGATGATGATTTTGTTGATGATGATGATGATGATGATGATGAGGAGGAGGGGGAGGAGGATGAGGCTCCTGAGCTGCTGCTGATGGTGATATTGTTGATGATGATGATGATGATGAGGATGATGAGGAGGAGGAGGAGGAGGAGGAGTAGGAGGAGGAGGAGGAGGAGGAGGCTCCTGAGCTGCTGCTGCTGATGATGATGTTGATGAGGAGGAGGAGGAGGAGGAGGAGGAGGAGGAGGAAGAAGAGGCTCTTGAGCTGCTGCTGATGATGATGATATTGTTGATGAGGAGGAGAGGGAGGAGGAGGAGGCCCCTGAACTGCTGCTGAGGATGATGATGATGTTGTTGATGAGGAGGAGGAGGATGATGAGGCTCCTGAGCTGCTGCTGCTGATGATGATGTTGATGGTGATGATGAGGAGGATGAGGCTCCTGAGCTCCTGCTGCTGCTGCTGCTGTTGATGATGATGACGATGATGATGAGGAGGAGGAGGAGGAGGAGGCTCCTGAACTGCTGCTGCTGTTGCTGTTGCTGTTGTTGTTGAGGAGGAGGAGGAGGAGGAGGAGGACGAGGAGGAGGACGAGGAGGAGGAGGAGGAGGCTCCTGAACTGCTGCTGTTGTTGTTGTTTTTGTTTTTGTTTTTGTTGTTTTTGTTGTTGTTTTTGTTTTTCTTGTTGTTGTTGCTGTTGCTGTAGAGGACGAGGCTCCTGAGCTGCTGCTGCTGTTGCTGTTGCTGTTGTTGTTGAGGAGGAGGAGGAGGAGGAGGAGGAGGAGGACGAGGAGGAGGACGAGGAGGAGGAGGAGGAGGCTCCTGAACTGCTGCTGTTGTTGTTGTTTTTGTTGTTGTTGTTGTTGTTGTTGTTGTTGTTGTTGTTGTTGTTGTTGTGGAGGTGGAGGAGGCTCCTGAGCTGTTGTTGTTATTGTGGTTGTTGTTGTTGTTGTTGTGGAGGTGGAGGAGGCCCCTGAGTTGTTGTTGTTGTTGTTGTTGTTGTGGAGGATGAGGAGGCCCCTGAGTTGTTGTTGTTGTTGTTGTTGTTGTGGAGGATGAGGAGGCCCCAGAGTTGTTGTTGTTGTAGTTGTTGTTGTTGTTGTGGAGGAGGAGGCTCCTGAGCTGTTGTTGTTGTTGTTGCTGTTGTTGATGATGTTGTTGTGGAGGAGGAGGAGGAGGCTCCTGAGCTGCTCTTTTTGTTGTTGTTGTTTATGTTGTTGTGGAGGAGGAGGAGGAGGAGACTCCTGAGCTGCTGTTGTTGTTGTTCTTGTTGTTGTTGTTGTTGCTGTTGTTGTGGAGGAGGAGGCTCCTGAGCTGCTGCTGTTTTTGTTGTTGTTGTTGTTGTTGTTGTTGTGGAGGAGGAGGAGGAGGCTCCTGAGCTGCTGTTGTTGTTGTCGTTGTTGTTGTTGTGGAGGAGGAGGAGGCTCCTGAGCTGTTGTTGTTGTTGTTGTTGTTGCTGTTGTTGTGGAGGAGGAGGCTCCTGAGCTGCTGCTGTTTTTGTTGTTGTTGTTGTTGTTGTTGTTGTGGAGGAGGATGCTGCTGTTGTTGTTGTTGTGGAGGAGGATGCTGCTGTTGTTGTTGTTGTTGTTGTTGTGGAGGAGGAGGCTCCTGAGCTGTTGTTGTTGTTGTTGTTGTGGAGGAGGAGGAGGAGGAGGCTCCTGAGCTGTTGTTGTTGTTGTTGTTGTTGTTGTGGAGGAGGAGGAGGAGGCTCCTGAGGTGCTGTTGTTGTTGTTCTCGTTGTTGTTGTTGTGGAGGAGGAGGAGGCTCCTGAGCTGCTGCTGCTGTTGTTGTTGTTGTTGTTGTTGTTGTTGTATAGGAGGAGGAGGCTCCTGAGCTGTTGTTGTTGTTGTTGTGTAGGAGGAGGAGGCTCCTGAGCTGTTGTTGTTGTTGTTGTTGTTGTTGTTGTTGTTGTTGTTGCTGTGTTGGAGGAGGAGGCTCCTGAGCTGCTGCTGTTTTTGTTTTTGTTGTTGTTGTTGTTGTGGAGGATGAGGCTCCTGAGCTGCTGCTGTTTTTGTTGTTGTTGTTGTTGTTGTTGTTGTTGTTGTGGAGGAGGAGGCTGCTGCTGCTGCTGTTTTTGTTGTTGTTGCTGCTGTTGTTGTTGTTGTGAAGGAGGATGCTGTTGTTGTTGTTGTGGAGGAGGATGCTGCTGTTGTTGTTGTGGAGGAGGATGCTGCTGTTGTTCTTGTGGAGGAGGATGCTGCTGTTGTTGTTGTTGTGGAGGAGGATGCTGCTGCTGCTGTTGTTGTTGTTGTTGTGGAGGAGGAAGCTGCGGCTGTTATTGTTGTTGTTGTGGAGGAGGATGCTGCTGCTGTTGTTGTTGTTGTGGAGGAGGATGCTGCTGCTGTTGTTGTTGTTGTTGTGGAGGAGGATGCTGCTGCTGCTGCTGTTGTTGTTGTTGTTGTTGTTGTTGTGGAGCAGGATGCTGCTGCTGTTTTTGTTCTTGTGGAGGAGGATGCTGCTGCTGCTGTTATTGTTGTTGTGGAGGAGGATGCTGCTGCTGTTGTTGTTGTTGTTGTTGTTGTTGTTGTGGAGGAGGATGCTGCTGCTGTTGTTGTTGTTGTGGAGGATTCTGCTGCAGTTGTTGTTGTTGTTGTTGTGGAGGAGGATGCTGCTGCTGTTATTGTTGTTGTTGCGGAGGAGGATGCTGCTGCTGTTGTTGTTGTTGTTGTGGAGGAGGATGCTGTTGTTTTTGTTGTTGTTGTTGTTCTTGTTGTTGTGGAGGAGGATGCTGCTGTTGTTGTTGTTGTTGTTGTTGTAGAGGAAGATGCTGCTGCTGTTGTTTTTGTTGTTTTTGTTGTTGTGGAGGAGGATGCTGCTGCTGTTGTTGTTGTTGTTGTTGTTGTGGAGGATGCTGCTGCTGCTGCTGCTGCTGCTGTTGTTGTTGTTGTTGTGGAGGAGGATGCTGCTGCTGTTGTTGTTGTTGTTGTGGAGGATGCTGCTGCTGTTGTTGTTGTTGTTGTTGCGGAGGAGGATGCTGCTGCTGCTGCTGCTGCTGTTGTTGTTGTTGTTGTTGTTGTGGAGGATGCTGCTGCTGCTGCTGTTGTTGTTGTGGAGGAGGATGCTGTTGTTGTTGTTGTTGTTGTTGTGGAGGAGGATGCTGTTGTTGTTGTTGTTGTGGAGGAGGATGCTGCTGCTGCTGCTGCTGTTGTTGTTGTTGTTGTTGTGGAGGATGCTGCTGCTGCTGCTGCTGCTGTTGTTGTTGTTGTTGTGGAGGAGGATGCTGCTGCTGCTGCTGCTGTTGTTGTTGTGGAGGAGGATGCTGTTGTTGTTGTTGTTGTTGTTGTTGTTGTTGTTGTTGAGGAGGAGGAGGAGGCTCCTGAGCTGTTGTTGTTGTTGTTGTTGTGGAGGAGGAGGCTCCTGAGCTGTTGTTGTTGTTGTTGTTGTTGTTGTGGAGGAGGAGGAGGCTCCTGAGCTGCTGCTGTTGTTGTTGTTGTTGTTGTTGTTGTTGTTGTTGTTGTTGTATAGGAGGAGGAGGCTCCTGAGCTGTTGTTGTTGTTGTTGTTGTGTAGGAGGAGGAGGCTCCTGAGCTGTTGTTGTTGTTGTTGTTGTGTAGAAGGAGGAGGCTCCTGAGCTGTTGTTGTTGTTGTTGTTGTTGTTGCTGTGTTGGAGGAGGAGGCTCCTGAGCTGCTGCTGTTTTTGTTGTTGTTGTTGTGGAGGAGGAGGCTCCTGAGCTGCTGCTGTTTTTGTTGTTGTTGTTGTTGTTGTTGTTGTTGTGGAGGAGGAGGCTGCTGCTGCTGCTGTTGTTGTTGTTGTTGCTGCTGTTGTTGTTGTTGTGAAGGAGGATGCTGTTGTTGTTGTTGTGGAGGAGGATGCTGCTGTTGTTGTTGTGGAGGAGGATGCTGCTGTTGTTGTTGTTGTGGAGGAGGATGCTGCTGCTGCTGTTGTTGTTGTTGTGGAGGAGGATCCTGCTGCTGTTGTTGTTGTTGTTGTGGAGGATGCTGCTGCTGCTGTTGTTGTTGTTGTTGTGGAGGAGGATGCTGCTGCTGTTATTGTTGTTGTTGTGGAGGAGGATGCTGTTGTTGTTGTTGTTGTGGAGGAGGATGCTGCTGCTGCTGCTGCTGTTGTTGTTGTTGTTGTTGTGGAGGATGCTGCTGCTGCTGCTGCTGCTGCTGCTGTTGTTGTTGTTGTTGTGGAGGAGGATGCTGCTGCTGCTGCTGCTGTTGTTGTTGTGGAGGAGGATGCTGTTGTTGTTGTTGTTGTTGTTGTTGTGGAGGAGGAGGCTCCTGAGCTGTTGTTGTTGTTGTTGTTGTGGAGGAGGAGGAGGAGGCTCCTGAGCTGTTGTTGTTGTTGTTGTTGTTGTTGTGGAGGAGGAGGAGGAGGCTCCTGAGCTGCTGTTGTTGTTGTTCTCATTGTTGTTGTTGTGGAGGAGGAGGAGGCTCCTGAGCTGCTGCTGTTGTTGTTGTTGTTGTTGTTGTTGTTGTTGTTGTATAGGAGGAGGAGGCTCCTGAGCTGTTGTTGTTGTTGTTGTGTAGGAGGAGGAGGCTCCTGAGCTGTTGTTGTTGTTGTTGTTGTTGTTGTTGTTGTTGTTGTTGTTGCTGTGTTGGAGGAGGAGGCTCCTGAGCTGCTGCTGTTTTTGTTGTTGTTGTTGTTGTTGTTGTGGAGGAGGAGGCTACTGAGCTGCTGCTGTTTTTGTTGTTGTTGTTGTTGTTGTTGTTGTTGTGGAGGATGCTGCTGTTGTTGTTGTTGTGGAGGAGGATGCTGCTGTTGTTGTTGTGGAGGAGGATGCTGCTGCTGTTGTTGTTGTTGTGGAGGAGGATGCTGCTGCTGTTGTTGTTGTTGTGGAGGAGGATGCTGCTGCTGCTGTTGTTGTTGTTGTGAAGGAGGATGCTGTTGTTGTTGTTGTTGTTGTTGTTGTTGTTGTTGTGGAGGAGGAGGCTCCTGAGCTGTTGTTGTTGTTGTTGTTGTGGAGGAGGAGGAGGAGGCTCCTGAGCTGTTGTTGTTGTTGTTGTTGTTGTTGTGGAGGAGGAGGAGGAGGCTCCTGAGGTGCTGTTGTTGTTGTTCTCGTTGTTGTTGTTGTGGAGGAGGAGGAGGCTCCTGAGCTGCTGCTGTTGTTGTTGTTGTTGTTGTTGTTGTTGTTGTTGTTGTTGTTGTTGTGGAGGAGGAGGCTGCTGCTGCTGTTGTTGTTGTTGTTGTTGTTGTTGTGGAGGAGGCTGCTGCTGCTGTTGTTGTTGTTGTTGTTGTGGAGGAGGAGGCTGCTGCTGCTGTTGTTGTTGTTGTTGTTGTTGTTGTGGAGGAGGAGGCTGCTGCTGTTTTTGTTGTTGTTGTTGTTGTTGTTGTTGTTGTTGTTGTTGTTGTTGTTGTCGTCGTTGTGGAAGAGGAGGAGGCTCCTGAGCTGCTGCTGCTGCTGGTGATGATGATGTTGTTGATGTGGAGGAGGAGGAGGAGGAGCTGCTGCTGCTGCTGGTGATGATTGTAGTGGAAATTCTGAAGAATGGTTCACTCAGACACTGAAGAAGAGTTCGGGCGTCTCAGATGACTTACACAGGAGTATTTAATGAAGCTCGATCGAGGAGAATTCAGATTAGCAATACACTGAGAATATTGTGACAGCCAACCAATTTCTGAAGGTTACTTCTCGAGTGAAGGTATTTAACTGTCCCCTGACATTCGCTGGAATTTGACACGCCACCATGTATGGGCCTGATGTGTCTATCTATGTGTACACAAATTCTATTGGGCATAAGTGCAAAACAAGAAGCTATGCACCTCTTTGCTCTAAATCACTGTATCTGTCGGCCTTGCTCATGTATTGTGCCCTGCTAGAGAATGTGGAGACAGTCTTTCTGCCCGATAAGCCATAACCTTGGGACCTCAGGAGAAAGTATCTGGGGGATGCACTACTCTCCTACTTGTGCAGCTGTGGACTGTAGTTGTGCAGAGTGACCAACTACTAGTGTGCCTGTTCAGGTTAGATGACCTATGACTGGACCCTTCACGACTGCATTGTCACCCATATAAAGAGAGACTCAGGGAACAATCTAAGAGCTAGTGAAGCAAGTGAGGCAAATTCCACAACAGAATCCCCCCTTTCATCAATAGATAAACCCGAATTTGCCTTACTTGTCAATGAGCCTAGTACCCGAGGGAACGCCTTCAGAAATGAGATGAACACACATGTAACACAATAAGCATCCTTCAAAACAAAATCTCAATCAAGAAACAACAGTCACTTATACATGAATACATGTCACATAATAAACCTTGTTCTTCAATCATATCACACTGTTGTAAGTGCACTGATGAGTCTTCGACCCCCGTGTACTTTACGGACATTGGGGGCCACCACCATGGAGAGGTTACTAGCACGTCACGATGATGGTGGTATGGAATCCTTCCTTGTAGATGTTATTCCTGGAATGCAATTATATTCCCAGCAAGTGCTCATGCCTGTGTTTTAAAGTTCCTGAGACTAACATGTTCATTCATAAGACATTTCCATTTCAAATACCTATACACACCACACATATAATATGTGAAGAGACAAAGGTTCACCATTGCTATGGAAAAACATAATACAAATTTTTATTTATAGCCTTTTGTTTAATTTGATTGTTATTAATATCTTTCTTTCTTTCTTTATTTTGTTTATATTGCAAACTAGATACAATTCAGTTAAACTAGTCCTGTAAAGATTCACACAGCATGCAAACTCATTTGGATTCTGCAAAACACGTTTTGATCACACATATAGCATTATAATCACATTAGTATCAAGAATAAGATAGATTAGATCAAGACCTACAACACTCATCCCAACCCCCCTTGTGTTACCTGTAGCTCATTAGTGTTTCACCTTTACCTGTTATCTTCACTGCACCCACTGTCATCTGAAAATGAATAAGGAAATTCCCACTGTTCAACATCAGGATAAAACATCACAGTGACATCATCATTATCATACTTAACCACAGTTTGGGGGGCCTGTGTAATGGTTCTGGTAGATTTACGAATGATTAACTTAATGATGGAGACCAGGCATGTACCAATGAGGATGAGGAGAAGAAACACTACTACGGTGGTGAGAAGCTTAAGAATACCTGATCCCCAGGACCCGAATGTGCTTGAGAAATCCCCTAGCTCAAACCCGTGAGTGGCATGTAACTCTTTAAGGCCCTGTGTGGTGTCATGGGCCATATCTATTATCTCAGCTGTTGCATCTGAAATATAAGAACAACACTCAGTACCGATGACTTTACAGGTTCCACCCTGAGCAGCTAGTAACAAGTCTAGTGCCATACGATTTTGCAATACCACTGTCTTTACTTCCTGCAGCTCCTTGTGTTCTGCTAACATAGCTTTATTAGAGACATTAAGGTGGTTTTCTAGCACTTTGGACAGGGATATAAGCTCTTGTTGAGTGACATAGACACCATAGAAGGGGAGAATGATACCTGCTACCCGTTGGAGGCTAGACAACTCCCTCCTGTGTTTATGTAAAGGGGGATACAATGCGGCTATTTCAGACGAATCTACTTCTCTAATCAAAGGGACTAGATAGGCCAGATAACATGTTCCAGAAGCGTTATCGTAGGGCACGCAGCTATAAGCATTATTCCCACAGACCAAGTACACTCTCTCAGGCAACGGAGACTTCATAAGACCGATCTGAATGAATTTCAGACAGCTGCTGTGTCCTAAACTTTCATGCTGATTTGTTCCTACGCCTTGCATGCAAAGGGACACATTCTGTAAATCATGGGTTAACACCGGGGGAATATATGTGGAGCAATCACGAAGAGGAGTAGGCTGAGGATGGAGGGGCTCTGAACAGTTATGCACTTTTACTTTAACTGATCCTATTGTCTGTGTACCTAACCACGGTTGTATGTACACTAATGCTTCGGCTATTACAGTAGCAGCATAAGGTTGTTGTACACATATTTGGTCTCCTGGTGGATTAGAACAGTTTGTTTGGGCCAACGTTATTTGGACTTTATAGTCAAATCCTAATTTCACATACATCTGTACGTAAATGATACGCAAAAGAGTTGTACAGTTAATTCCTGGGGGTAGGTACTGATCATTGATTGTTTTTGCAGTATACTGTGCAATGTCATTAAACCGTGAATGTCTATTAGAATCTTGAGATCCTATTGGATACGTAGGGGTGTAACAGTCATCTGCTTCATCTAGCAACCTAGAGGCAAAGTCATTCCAGTTAAACACTTCATAATCTGTCTTAGAAAAGGGGATTGGAACTAACATTGGAGCGTGTATTGACTCTGGCATATTCTGGCATAACCAGCAGTTACTCAGATTACGTTCACGTGCATATTCAATCATTAAACTAAGGGCAGAGTTTGTTTTGGCCATTTTAGGTATCTGAGCACTCTGAGCTGTCGATGTGTGAGAGGATGCCGCTTTAGAACCTATCTGGAGTATAGAGGAAAAGAGCATTTCATGCAAGTATTCATCATGTTCATCATGTTCACGATTTTCACAACTTCTTACCTTCCCTGGCACACTCTGAAAATTCACTTCCCATACTTTACAATCGGGGCTGGTCTCCAGTTGTAGATTAGTAAAACACCATAACTCTATATTTCGGATGGTGGCTGGAGTGTACTTGACTCTCACAGCATTCTTTGAGGTTTGAGAAAGCTCAATTTGTTCTGCGTCTAGTACATTCCACCACCATCTATTTCTAGCCTTGAAATCAGGGTTTGCAATCAAACAATCATTCAATTTACATCGGTCATTAGGACATTCGAATATGATTGGATCCACCTCTCTCCTGGTCCGGTTTAGACTCTCATAGGTGGGTTTATTAATGTTCCAGGGAGCCTGCAGGTGGTTATTCTGCACGTTGGTGCTTGTCCGTCAGTCTCTTTCGGCGCATAGTGACGTGACTGTCACCTCGTCCATGGAGACAGGCACTCCGGCACCTATTGTTTTGGGTTTTGAGGCCTGGACCTGGTTCACTGCTTAGCCAAGCAGGGGTGCGTGGCAAGGGGCTCTGTCTAGAGCGGTCACTCCCTGGGATTAGGGGCATGGGCCGTGGCGGTGGGTGCCCTCTCTCCTGAGGGGGCACCAGGTCTGCGGTTCCTTCTGCGCCGTGGAGGAGGAGGTCACTCGTGGCACTTTGGCTGCTGAAGGCGGGCTCTGCCCAAGATCCCAGTAGCACGAGGAGGGACAGGAGGAGCCATCGGCCTAATTGCCCTGCGTTGCTGCCATCTTGGTGGGACCTGGAGGTGCAGCCCTGCACCTGGTGGCGTGGACCCATTCTGCTAGGCCCTCGACCTTTAGAGCTGTTCTCGTCACCACTAGCACCTGGAATGGACCTTTCCACCTGGAAGATAAAGAAACTTTGTCCAGGGACTTAATTAGTACAAAATCTCCAACTTTAAAAGGATGAATAGGTCCCTCCAAGGGTTTCGGGAGCCTGTCCGCCACCTGTTTATGAAACCTTCTCAATGTTTCTGTTAGTCTCATCACATACTCTGTCATGTAATCATCAGTCCAAAGCAGAGTTACTTTGTGGGGAGTTAAGGGTGGGCTTGTCCCTGTGGACATAGGCCTCCCCATCAACACTTCATGTGGGCTCAAACCTGTGGTTGCACTTGGTGTGCTACGGATAGAGTACAAAACTAGTGGCAATGCGTCAACCCACTTCATATTAGTGGCCATCATTGTTTTGGTCAGTTTTTCTTTAATTGTGGAATTCATCCTTTCTACCTGGCCTGAACTCTGCGGGTGATAGGGGACATGTAGCTGCCACTGGAACCCTAGCACTTTAGATAAAGCCTGAGTCAGTTTGGCCCTGAATGCTGGCCCTTTATCACTGTCGATCCCTTTTGGTACTCCAAACCTAGGAATCACATCTTTGAGCAAGCACTTCACAACTGTCTCTGCATCTTCTCTCCTAGTGGGGTATGCTTCTACCCATTTAGAGAACCTGTCTACAATTACTAACAAGTACTTGTAGCCTTGACAATTTGGCATATGTACAAAATCGATTTGCATATTTACAAAAGGACCTGATGGCGGTTCCAAATGGTCATGTTTTACAGCGCTTCCTTTTTTTCTGGTTAGTTGACATGTCATGCATGTATCTACCAGTGTTTGCGAAACTTGTGTTATGCCAGGCGCAAACCATTGTGATCGAATGACATCATTTATACCCCCCTTTCCTACATGTGTGGGACCGTGTGCCACACGAGCCAACACATGCAGGAGAGATCGGGGACAGACGGGACGGCCATCGGGGTGGAGCCACAAGCCAGACTCCGGATGTGGTGCACAACCTTTACGAGACCATATGTATTTTTCCCTATCATCAGCGTGGCTTTGCAAAGCTACGACATCATTGAAGGAAGGTACGCATGTCGGCATAGGAGGTTGTGTGGAGGTACACTGACGTACCATGGAGGAAGAGGAAATGGCTGCTTGTTTGGCTGCAGCATCAGCCCGCGCATTCCCACGTGTTACTGGATCAGAACCATGTGTATGAGAAGCACATTTTACTATCGCAAGTTGGGATGGAAGCAAAATAGCCTCTAGTAGGTTTGCTACCAGAGAATGATGTTGTATTGGTTTACCTGAGGAAGTCAAGAAGCCTCTTAATTTCCATAATTGACCAAAGTCATGCGCAACCCCAAATGCATATCTAGAATCAGTGTAGATAGTAGCCACCTTGTCTTTAGCTAGAATACAGGCCCTTGTAAGGGCGTACAACTCAGCGGCCTGTGCAGAGGTGCCATTAGGTAATGCACGTGCCTCTAATACTTCCCAGTCACTCACTACTGCATAGCCAGCAAGGTGTTGATGATCAGAGGGTCTGCACGCTGAGCCATCCGTGTACAAAATCATGTCAGAAATAGCTATTGGTGTCTGCAACAAGTCTGGCCTTGGGGAGGTGCACGTGTCAATAATGGTAACACAATCATGATCATCATCCGTGTCCACTCGAGGTAAGAGAGTGGCTGGGTTCAACGGAGGTGAGCACTTCAAAGTGATGTGGGAGCTGGAAAGAATGATAGCCTCGTAACCTGAGCGACGAGCAGCTGTCATATGCTGAGTAGCGGATGTGTCCAAGATATGCAAGACAGAGTGAGGGACATGCACTACACAGTCATGAGCGAGCACTATGGGAGATGATTTGTCTATCATTGTGGCAACAGCGGCCACTGACCTTAGACAACCAGGCATACCTCGAGCCACTGGGTCTAGCTTAGCAGAGTAGTACGCTACAGGACGATAATGTGACCCGTGTTTTTGTACCAGGATGCCAGTGGCAAAACCGTCCGTCTCGTGAACATGCAAGTGGAAAGGCTGATTGTAATCCGGCAGGCCTAGGGCAGGGGCTGACATGAGAGCCTTTTTAATGTCCACAAAAGCTCTGTGCATCTCATCAGTCCATTGCACGACAGAAGAGGCTGCCTGAAGAGTGGCCGGTCGCAATACGGAGTCCATAGCCGCGTAGTCATGAACCCAATGTCTGCAAAAGTTAGCCATCCCCAGGAAAGATAACAAATCCTTTCGAGTCTTTGGGGGAGGCATTTCAGAGAGGAGTTTCACTGTCTCTGGTGACAACAGTCGTTGTCCATTTCTCAGGACATGTCCCAGGTATGTCACCTCTGGCAGACAAAACTGCAACTTTGTCAGCGAAGCTCTGTGGCCACACTCAGCAAGTCTTTTCATCAGCCTTATAGAGTCTGTCTTACATGACTCCTTCGATGGGGAAGCGATCAACAGGTCATCTGCATACTGTAGAAGCGTGCTACCACCCGGCAATTCCAAATCATCGAGATCACGTTTAACCGCTGCAGCGTACACTCCCGGACTTTCAACATAGCCCTGACTCAAGGTAGTCCATGTGAGTTGTCTGCCTTTAAAGGTAAATGGAAACAGGTACTGGCTATCTGGATGCAATGGAACTGAAAAGAAAGCCGAACTCAAATCAATGACTGTGTAGTGTGTCGAATCAGGTGGCAGTGAGGCTAAATAGAATTAGTATCTGGTACCACTGGAGTCATCGGCACAACAATGTTGTTGATAGCTTGCAAGTCTCACACAAATCGCCATTCGTTTGGACGATTAGGCTTTTGGATGGGTAAAATGGGAGTGTTACATGGACTGGTGGTTTCTACCAGTACCCCTTGATCAAGCAATGATTGGATTACAGGTTCAATGCCTGCAATTGACTTTGGAGGTAAATGGTACTGTTTGATCATTGGCAACTTAGCATTTGGCTTCAAAGTTACTTTATGAGGCTGTGCAGATTTTACAAATCCCACATGATTCTTATGTTTAGCCCATAGCGAGGAAGGTACCTCTGAGAGCTCTGAAGGGGGACCATATTGAATTGGAGTGGGTGGCTGTTGACATAGAAATGTGCTTTGTGGTAGTAAGATTTGATCGTTTAAGTTCAACATGTACAGATCCTCACCTAAAGGCGTTATTAACTGTGAGTGAGAATCTGCCTTTGCTGTTCTTAACAACAGAGCTCGTGCTGTCATTTCAGCAACACTGTCAGTTTCATGTCCCGGTGCAACAGCAATGATGACATGAGGTGGAATATCTTGCACATTATACAATTGACTTTGTTGATCAGATAATTGGATTGGTAAAGCGCACCCTTGGGGTCCCACAAACAAAATTGGCTCACATTGCAACCACTGTTGTGTGTTCAACAGGGTATCAGCATTCAGTTTGTATTCTGAGGAGGGGTTGTGTGCGGCAGTGCACTGACATTGGAGGACGGGCCTCATTGCAGACATCAATGTTGCACAGGCTGGCGATGACTTAGCCACCTGTTGGATATTCGTCAAGGTGAAAGTGGTCAGCATGTTAAAATCAGGCAGCGCCCATTGATACAAACAATCGTTCACATTTTGTAGAAACTGAACAGCTTGTACAGCTCTATCGTCAGGGATGGACAAAAACAATCCATCTGGAGTACATTGAATAGTAGCATGTAGTTTACATAATAGATCTCTGCCCATCAAATTTATAGGGCTGTTTTCAGAGATGAGGAATGAGTGTTGTATCTGTGACCCTTCAACATTTACATTGGATCTGGATGACACTGGCTCTGCAATAGGGACGCCTGAGACACCCACTGTAGTGACAAAATGAGATGTTGGTGTACACACATGCTCAGCTGCTCTTACAGTAGATAAAGTTGCACCACTATCTACCAAAATATCAACAATAGTACCATTAACCTCTACTGGTATTGTAGGGTCTTCTGCAGGACAGGTTGAGGGACGGATTTGTGTTGCTTCTTTGAAAAATTGTGATGGCTGTTCTGATCCTGTTCCTCCATGGCCGCCCTATTCATCTTTACGCTGATCTGCATCTGGCCCCTTAATTGCTAAACGCGGTGCAGGGCCAGGTAACGCTGGGTATGGATAGTCTGCATTTCGATCGATGGGGTGGCGGTAATCAGGGTATCGATCACGTGGGTAGTAATCTAAATATTGATCACGTGGGCGCCTCGCGCTTCTACATTCAGAGGCCCAGTGTCCAGGTCTGCCACAGTTGTGGCAGTTACCTTTTCTTTTGTTTTTATTTGTTTGTTGTTTGTTTTCCTTCTGCTGGTTATTGGTGGGGTTGTTTATTGACTGCATCATTTGTTTGCTGTTATTAGAGCCACTTTGAGCGAAAATTTGATTTCGGTGCATATTTAGCAGGGTATGAACGGTGTCCTGCCAGTTCTTGGTTTGCCAGTCATGGCAGGACAATTTGTATCCCGATGCTATGTGTGCCTTCACGTTATGCAGAAGTGTTTGTATTGCAAAGGCTGCATTTTCTTCCCGTGTAATACCGGCACTATTGTCCCACACCCCGATGAACCGCTGTATGAAATCTGGTAAAGCTTCTTTGGGCTCTTGTATGCAATGCATAACTTTTGAGAAATCACTATGCGTACGCGCGCATTTTGTAATTGCTGCTTTAGCATCATTTTCTAACCAGATGTTTAGAGATCTATGGTTAGGCCACTGGCCTCCATTTTCTGGTTGTGGGAACTGGAACTCGTCTTTACACAAAGTCCACTCGCTCCCATAGGTGAAGGTTAACAGCTGACAGACATCTGGAATCAAACAATCATACACTGTACATGTTTGAAAGAGCCACTGGTAATAGTCCTTGGGTCGACTTATGGGATTTGGAGCTTTCCTAGTCATGTCTAGGACTTCTGAGGGAGTCCATGGTCTACACACAGGAGTCTCACCTACCATAATTTTAGGGGCATTTATTGTTTTATCGGTGTCAGGTCTCTCCCTGACTGCACTCTGTGGTCTCCTAGTAGCAGATTTAGGTTTCTCCACTCTGTCACGCAATAATCTCTCTATTTCTGAGCTAGTAGCCCTGACAGGACCTGGGCCTTTCACACGTCGAAGTATTTTGCTTTCAGTCTCTGTGTCCTCCCTTAGTGCTGCTGCAGCCTGAGAATACATGTCAGCATCTGTGTCAGTGTCTGTGTGTGTGTGTGTTAACTCCTCCTCCTCTAGTGGCCCTCCTTGCTTCTCCTCATCTGAATCATTTGCCCTAGCACCGTCAAGCAAGGCAGCTGCCTCTCCCTGCTCCTGTGCTTCTCTAGCCTCTCTATCTCTCCTCTTCCTATCTTGCTCTATGTTCAGCGCCGCAGCTGTGAGCAAAATAAGGTCTTCTTCTGTCTGACTTTTCCCTACATGGGCTTCCTCTTTGCTGTTATCAACTCGCTTAGGATACGCAGAGACAGTATGCTGTTCAAAATTTTCACGGGGAAAGGGAAGGTTCACATTAGCTAGAGTAGTCAGCAAACACTGTGGGGATGGTGCTCTTCCTTGGCGCCTAGCCCAACCATACATCATAGCTTTGGCACACGCAGCAGCGTCATTACCATGTCGCTCTTTAATTTTAGCCATTACAGTCGCCCTGGTTCTCAATACAGTTTGCAACATAGGCATGTGACACAAGGCAACGTACTTAACACACCGATCAATGGTGTCTCTCAGTTCATCTGAACCCCATTCACACCGGCTGCCACTTGCTTTCTCCCTTTCACACTGCTCTGCCACTCTCAACCACACTCTCAAACATTCCGACATGTAACGGAGATCCCACTCCGGATCTCCCTTATCAAAACTCAATTGCTCTCTTGCCAACTGTAATTTTTCACTCTCAAACGACCCTCCACATGGCCATTCACCCTTAGTGCATTCAGTCATCAAAGAGGAAAATGGGATCACACACTTCCAACCTTCCTTTCTACCAACAGTTCCACCGGGGGTGTGTGGGGGAAAAAAATTTTCAGCAATCGTCTTACTGGTGTGATCTGGCGTTCTTTTTGACAAAGCTGGTGAGGTTGCTTTAGCAGTTAGCTCATGGGACTTTAAGACTGGTTTGGGGGAGGTAGAGTCAACATTGCGAGTGGTTTTTAAGATTGGTCTGGGTGAGGTGGAAACATTATAGCGAGTGGTTCTTGGAGAACTGACTATAGGTCTGTGTCTGGGCTCTGCTGTGGACTGATTATTACCTATTGCAATATTCAGATCAACAAACACATATACAGCACAGCATATACAAGCAACACATCACAAAATACTTCAGCTGCATCATGGGACTTCACACTCTTGTATTTTCATTAGTATTTAAATTTGGCAAAGTGGTTGCGGTATGAGACTTTAAAGATTTCAAATGTCTTTATTTTGTGTACACAATTCGGCGCCTAGGCCTCTGAAGCAGAACTTAGCAGAGCCTCTTTGTTCCCACAGGTCATAGATGCACTCACAGATATTGGTTAACCGAAATAAGCCTATTTCATCCTACCCCAGAACGTCTTCCCAAGGGTTAACTTCACTGTGCACTCTTATCTAAGACGGGCTCAGCCCGCAGCTGTCCCGGAACCAAACACTTGATATCAGTCTCAGATTTACTGACCACAGATATTACTTTAAAATTCCACTTTTACACATATATTTGTTTTTCACATGAGTTGAACCAATGCTTTAAATTTGCTTTAATTCTATTTTAGTTATAGCCGAATTTGCTACGCATTAATTTTAGATTCCGTCAAACTCAAACATGGGAAGGCAAAGAAATTGATTTGCACTTACCAGTTTGTTGTTCTGTTGGAATCCTGCCAACAATGCCAAATTGTTGTGGAAATTCTGAAGAATGGTTCACTCAGACACTGAAGAAGAGTTCGGGAGTCCCAGATGACTTACACAGGAGTATTTAATGAAGCTCGATCGAGGAGAATTCAGATTAACAATACACAGAGAATATTGTGACTGCCAACCCAATTCTGAAGGTTACTTCTCGAGTGAAGGTATTTAACTGTCCCCTGACATTCGCTGGAATTTGACACGCCACCAAGTATGGGCCTGATGTGTCTATCTATGTGTACACAAATTCTATTGGGCATAAGTGCAAAACAAGAAACTATGCACCTCTTTGCTCTAAATCACTGTATCTGTCGGCCTTGCTCATGTATTGTGCCCTGATAGAGAATGTGGAGACAGTCTGTCTGCCCGATAAGCCATAACCTTGGGACCTCAGGAGAAAGTATCTGGGGGATTCACTACTCTCCTACTTGTGCAGCTGTGGACTGTAGTTGTGCAGAGTGTCCAACTACTAGTGTGCCTGTTCAGGTTAGATGACCTATGACTGGACCCTTCACGACTGCATTGTCACCCATATAAAGAGAGACTCAGGGAACAATCTAAGAGCTAGTGAGGCAAGTGAGGCAAATTCAACAACAGAAACCAAGCTCTGCACCCCGATTTTTGGACATTCCGGATCGAACGGTGCCACCCTCGAGTCTCTACGAGGTCGGTTAGTGGGTCAACCAGAACCTTGAGGACTCTGGTGCATACCTCGAGTGGTTTCGGGGGATAACTTTTGAAGGGATGGTGGTAGAGACTTGAAAGCAAGCTCTGCACCCCCATTGTTGAGCATTCCGGATCCAACGGTGCCACCATCGAGTCTCTACGAGGTCGGGAAGGGACTGAACGAGAACCTTGAGGACTCTGGTGCATACCTCGATGGGTTTTCGGAGGATAACGTTTGAAGGAAAGGTGGTAGAGACGTGAAACTAAGCTCTGCACCCCCATTTTTGGACATTCCGGATCCAAGGGTACCACCATCGAGTCTCTACAAGGTTGGGAAGTGGGTCAACTAGAACCTGGAGGACTCTGGTGCATACCTCGATGGGTTTTTGTGGAATAACTTTTGAAGTGAATGTGGTACAGACTTGCAAGCAGGCGCTGCACCCCCATAACTTTGTCTGTACACACACACCCACACACACACTCACCCACCCACACACACACACACAAGTGAACACATCAGAATGTTAGGTGGCTGTGATGTCATCAAAGGGAATGTGATGACGTCACAGACCCTGTGCTTTGATCTAGCATGGGCTCTGTGATGACATCAGTGTTAGGTTATAATCCTAGCACCATGTCATTATCATACCTCCACTGGTTTTCGGGGGATAACTTTTGAAATGATGGTGGTAGACACTTGAAACCAAGCTCTGCACCCCCATTTTTGGACATTCCTGAACCAACAGTGCCAACCTCGAGTCTCTACGAGGTCGGTAAGTGGGTCAACCAGAACCTTGAGGACTCTGGTGCATATCTCGACTGGTTTCGGGGGATAACTTTTGAAGGGATGGTGGTAGAGACTTGAAACCAAGCTCTACACCCCCATTTTTGGACATTCCGGATTCAACGGTGCCACCATCGAGTATCTACGAGGTCGGGAAGGGACTGAACCAGAACCTTGAGGACTCTGGTGCATACCTCGATGGGTTTTCGGAGGATAACGTTTGAAGGAAAGGTGGTAGAGACGTGAAACTAAGCTCTACACCCCCATTTTCGGACATTCCGGATCCAAGGGTACCACCATCGAGTCTCTACAAGGTTGGGAAGTGGGTCAACTAGAACCTCGAGGACTCTGGTGCATACCTCGATGGGTTTTTGTGGAATAACTTTTGAAGTGAATGTGGTACAGACTTGCAAGCAGGCTCTGCACCCCCATAACTTTGTCTGTACACACACACCCACACACACACTCACCCACCCACACACACACACACACACACACACACACACAAGTGAACACATCAGAATGTTAGGTGGCTGTGATGTCATCAAAGGGAATGTGATGACGTCACAGACCCTGTGCTTTGATCTAGCATGGGCTCTGTGATGACATCTGTGTTAGGTTATAATCCTAGCACCATGTCATTATCATACCTCCACTGGTTTTCGGGGGATAACTTTTGAAAGGATGGTGGTAGAGACTTGAAACCAAGCTCTGCACCCCCATTTTTGGACCTTCCGGATCCAACGGTGCCACCCTCGAGTCTCTACGAGGTCGGTAAGAGGGTCAACCAGAACCTTGAGGACTCTGGTGCATACCTCGACTGGTTTCGGGGGATAACTTTTGAAGGGATGGTGGTAGAGACTTGAAACCAAGCTCTGCACCCCCATTTTTGGACATTCCGGATTCAACGGTGCCACCATCGAGTCTCTACGACGTCGAGAAGGGACTGAACCAGAACCTTGAGGACTCTGGTGCATACCTCGATGGGTTTTCGGAGGATAACGTTTGAAGGAAAGGTGGTAGAGACGTGAAACTAAGCTCTGCACCCCCATTTTTGGACATTCCGGATCCAAGGGTACCACCATCGAGTCTCTACAAGGTTGGGAAGTGGGTCAACTAGAACCTCGAGGACTCTGGTGCATACCTCGATGGGTTTTTGTGGAATAACTTTTGAAGTGAATGTGGTACAGACTTGCAAGCAGGCTCTGCACCCCCATAACTTTGTCTGTACACACACACCCACACACACACTCACCCACCCACCCACACACACACACACACACACACACACACACACACACACACAAGTGAACACATCAGAATGTTAGGTGGCTGTGATGTCATCAAAGGGAATGTGATGACGTTACAGACCCTGTGCTTTGATCTAGCATGGGCTCTGTGATGACATCTGTGTTAGGTTATAATCCTACAACCATGTCATTATCATACCTCCACTGGTTTTCGGGGGATAACTTTTGAAAGGATGGTGGTAGAGACTTGAAACCAAGCTGTGCACCCCCATTTTTGGACATTCCGGATCCAACGGTGCCACCCTCGAGTCTCTACGAGGTCGGTAAGAGGGTCAACCAGAACCTTGAGGACTCTGGTGCATACCTCGACTGGTTTCGGGGGATAACTTTTGAAGGGATGGTGGTAGAGACTTGAAACCAAGCTCTGCACCCCCATTTTTGGACATTCCGGATTCAACGGTGCCACCATCGAGTCTCTACGACGTCGAGAAGGGACTGAACCAGAACCTTGAGGACTCTGGTGCATACCTCGATGGGTTTTCGGAGGATAACGTTTGAAGGAAAGGTGGTAGAGACGTGAAACTAAGCTCTGCACCCCCATTTTTGGACATTCCGGATCCAAGGGTACCACCATCGAGTCTCTACAAGGTTGGGAAGTGGGTCAACTAGAACCTCGAGGACTCTGGTGCATACCTCGATGGGTTTTTGTGGAATAACTTTTGAAGTGAATGTGGTACAGACTTGCAAGCAGGCTCTGCACCCCCATAACTTTGTCTGTACACACACACCCACACACACACTCACCCACCCACCCACACACACACACACACACACACACACACACACACACACACAAGTGAACACATCAGAATGTTAGGTGGCTGTGATGTCATCAAAGGGAATGTGATGACGTCACAGACCCTGTGCTTTGATCTAGCATGGGCTCTGTGATGACATCTGTGTTAGGTTATAATCCTACAACCATGTCATTATCATACCTCCACTGGTTTTCGGGGGATAACTTTTGAAAGGATGGTGGTAGAGACTTCAAACCAAGCTGTGCACCCCCATTTTTGGACATTCCGGATCCAACGGTGCCACCCTCGAGTCTCTACGAGGTCGGTAAGAGGGTCAACCAGAACCTTGAGGACTCTGGTGCATACCTCGACTGGTTTCGGGGGATAACTTTTGAAGGGATGGTGGTAGAGACTTGAAACCAAGCTCTGCACCCCCATTTTTGGACATTCCGGATTCAACGGTGCCACCATCGAGTCTCTACGACGTCGAGAAGGGACTGAACCAGAACCTTGAGGACTCTGGTGCATACCTCGATGGGTTTTCGGAGGATAACGTTTGAAGGAAAGGTGGTAGAGACGTGAAACTAAGCTCTGCACCCCCATTTTTGGACATTCCGGATCCAAGGGTACCACCATCGAGTCTCTACAAGGTTGGGAAGTGGGTCAACTAGAACCTCGAGGACTCTGGTGCATACCTCGATGGGTTTTTGTGGAATAACTTTTGAAGTGAATGTGGTACAGACTTGCAAGCAGGCTCTGCACCCCCATAACTTTGTCTGTACACACACACCCACACACACACTCACCCACCCACCCACACACACACACACACACACACACACACACACACACAAGTGAACACATCAGAATGTTAGGTGGCTGTGATGTCATCAAAGGGAATGTGATGACGTCACAGACCCTGTGCTTTGATCTAGCATGGGCTCTGTGATGACATCTGTGTTAGGTTATAATCCTAAAACCATGTCATTATCATACCTCCACTGGTTTTCGGGGGATAACTTTTGAAAGGATGGTGGTAGAGACTTGAAACCAAGCTGTGCACCCCCATTTTTGGACATTCCGGATCCAACGGTGCCACCCTCGAGTCTCTACGAGGTCGGTAAGAGGGTCAACCAGAACCTTGAGGAGTCTGGTGCATACCTCGACTGGTTTCGGGGGATAACTTTTGAAGGGATGGTGGTAGAGACTTGAAACCAAGCTCTGCACCCCCATTTTTGGATATTCCGGATTCAACGGTGCCACCATCGAGTCTCTACGAGGTCGGGAAGGGACTGAACCAGAACCTTGAGGACTCTGGTGCATACCTCGATGGGTTTTCGGAGGATAACGTTTGAAGGGATGGTGGTAGAGACTTGAAAGCAAGCTCTGCACCCCCATTTTTGAGCATTCCGGATCCAACGGTGCCACCATCGAGTCTCTACGAGGTCGGGAAGGGACTGAACCAGAACCTTGAGGACTCTGGTGCATACCTCGATGGGTTTTCGGAGGATAACGTTTGAAGGAAAGGTGGTAGAGACGTGAAACTAAGCTCTGCACCCCCATTTTTGGATATTCCGGATCCAACGGTACCACCATCGAGTCTCTACAAGGTTGGGAAGTGGGTCAACTAGAACCTCGAGGACTCTGGTGCATACCTCGATGGGTTTTTGTGGAATAACTTTTGAAGTGAATGTGGTACAGACTTGCAAGCAGGCTCTGAACCCCCATAACTTTGTCTGTACACATACACGCACACACACACTCACCCACCCACACACACACACACACACACACACACACACACACACAAACACACACAAGTGAACACATCAGAATGTTAGGTGGCTGTGATGTCATCAAAGGGAATGTGATGACGTCACAGACCCTGTGCTTTGATCTAGCATGGGCTCTGTGATGACATCACTGTTAGGTTATAATCCTAGCACCATGTCATTATCATACCTCCACTGGTTTTCGTGGGATAACTTTTGAAAGGATGGTGGTAGAGACTTGAAACCAAGCTCTGCACCCCCATTTTTGGACATTCCGGATCCAACGGTGCCACCCTCGAGTCTCTACGAGGTCGGTAAGTGGGTCAGCCAGAACCTTGAGGACTCTGGTGCAAACCTCGACTGGTTTCGGGGGATAACTTTTGAAGGGATGGTGGTAGAGACTGGAAACCAAGCTCTGCACCCCCATTTTTGGACATTCCGGATCCAACGGTGCCACCCTCGAGTCTCTACGAGGTCGGTAAGTGGGTCAACCAGAACCTTGAGGACTCTGGTGCATACCTCGACTGGTTTCGGGGAATAACTTTTGAAGGGATGGTGGTAGAGATTTGAAACCAAGCTCTACACCCCCGTTTTTGGACATTCCGGATTCAACGGTGCCACCATCGAGTCTCTACGAGGTCGGGAAGGGACTGAACCAGAACCTTGAGGACTCTGGTGCATACCTCGATGGGTTTTCGGAGGATAACTTTTGAAGGGATGGTGGTAGAGACTTGAAAGCAAACTCTGCACCCCCATTTTTGAGCACTGGATCCAACGGTGCCACCCTCGATTCTCTACGAGGTCGGTAAGTGGGTCAACCAGAACCTTGAGGACTCTGGTGCATACCTCGACTGGTTTCGGGGGATTACTTTTGAAGGGATGGTGATAGAGACTTGAAACCAAGCTCTACACCCCCGTTTTTGGACACTCCGGATTCAACGGTGCCACCATCGAGTCTCTACGAGGTCGGGAAGGGACTGAACCAGAACCTTGAGGACTCTGGTGCATACCTCGATGGGTTTTCGGAGGATAACGTTTGAAGGGATGGTGGTAGAGACGTGAAACTAAGCTCTGCACCCCCATTTTTGGACATTCCGGATTCAACGGTGCCACCATCGAGTCTCTACAAGGTCGGGAAGGGACTGAACCAGAACCTTGAGGACTCTGGTGCATACCTCGATGGGTTTTCGGAGGATAACGTTTGAAGGAAAGGTGGTAGAGACTTGAAAGCAAGCTCTGCACCCCCATTTTTGAGCATTCCGGATCCAACGGTGCCACCCGCGAGTCTCTACGAGGTCAGTAACTGGGTCAACCAGAACCTTGAGGACTCTGGTGCATACCTCGACTGCTGTCAGGGGATAACTTTTGAAGGGATGGTGGTAGAGACTTGAAACCAAGATCTGCACCCCCATTTTTGGATATTCCGGATTCAACGGTGCCACCCTCGAGTCTCTACGAGGTCGGGAAGTGGGTCAACCAGAACCTTGAGGACTCTGGTGCATACCTCGATGGGTTTTTGTGGAATGACTTTTGAAGTGAATGTGGTATAGACTTGCAAGCAGGCTCTGCACCCCCATAACTTTGTCTGTACACACACACCCACACACACACTCACCCACCCCCACCCCCACACACACACACACACACACACACACACACACACACACACACAAGTGAACACATCAGAATGTTAGGTGGCTGTGATGTCATCAAAGGGAATGTGATGATGTCACAGAATCTGTGCTTTGATCTAGCATGGGCTCTGTGATGACATCAGTGTTAGGTTATAATCCTAGCACCATGTCATTATCATACCTCCACTGGTTTTCGGGGGATAACTTTTGAAAGGATGGTGGTAGAGACTTCAAACCAAGCTCTGCACCCCCATTTTTGGACATTCCGGATCCAACGGTGCCACCCTCGAGTCTCTACGAGGTCGGGAAGTGGGTCAACCAGAACCTTGAGGACTCTGGTGCATACCTCGACTGGTTTCGGGGCATAACTTTTGAAGGGATGGTGGTAGAGACTTGAAACCAAGCTCTGCACCCCCATTGTTGGAAATTCCGGATCCAACGGTGCCACCCTCGAGTCTCTACGAGGTCGGGAATTGGGTCAACCAGAACATTGAGGACTCTGGTGCATACCTCGATGGGTTTTTGTGGAATAACTTTTGAAGTGAATGTGGTACAGACTTGCAAGCAGGCTCTGCACCCCCATAACTTTGTCTGTACACAACCACCCACACACACACTCACCCACCCACACACACACACACACACACACACACACAAGTGAACACATCAGAATGTTAGGTGGCAGTGATGTCATCAAAGGGAATGTGATGACGTCACAGACCCTGTGCTTTGATCTAGCATGGGCTCTGTGATGACATCAGTGTTAGGTTATAATCCTAGCACAATGTCATTATCATACCTCCACTGGTTTCGGGGGATAACTGTTGAAAGGATGGTGGTAGAGACTTGAAACCAAGCTCTGCACACCCATTTTTGGACATTCCGGATCCAACGGTGCCACCCTCGAGTCTCTACGAGGTCGGTAAGTGGGTCAACCAGAACCTTGAGGACTCTGGTGCATACCTCGACTGCTTTCGGGGGATAACTTTTGAAGGAATGGTGGTAGAGACATGAAACCAAGCTCTGCACCCCCATTTTTGGACATTCCGGATCCAACGGTGCCACCCTCGAGTCTCTACGAGGTCGGTAAGTGGGTCAACCAGAACCTTGAGGACTCTGGTGCATACCTCGACTGGTTTCGGGGGATAACTTTTGAAGGGATGGTGGTAGAGACTTGAAACCAAGCTCTGCACCCCCATTCTTGGACATTCCGGATCCAACGGTGCCACCATCGAGTCTCTACGAGGTCGGGAAGGGACTGAACCAGAACCTTGAGGACTCTGGTGCATACCTCGATGGGTTTTCGGAGGATAACATTTGAAGGAATGGTGGTAGAGACTTGAAACCAAGCTCTGCACCTTCATTTTCAGACATTCCGGATCCAACGGTGCCACCCTCGAGTCTCTACGAGGTCGGGAAGTGGGTCAACCAGAACCTTGAGGACTCTGGTGCATACCTCCACTGGTTTCGGGGGATAACTTTTGAAGGGATGGTGGTAGAGACTTGAAACCAAGCTCTGCACCCCCATTTTTGGACATTCCGGATCCAACGGTGCCACCCTCGAGTCTCTACGAGGTCGGGAATTGGGTCAACCAGAACCTTGAGGACTCTGGTGCATACCTCGACTGGTTTCGGGGGATAACTTTTGAAGGGATGGTGGTAGAGACTTGAAACCAAGCTCTGCACCCCCTTTTTTTGGACATTCCGGATCCAACGGTGCCACCCTCGAGTCTCTACGAGGTCGGGAAGTGGGTCAACCAGAACCTTGAGGACTCTGGTGCATACCTCCACTGGTTTCAGGGGATAACTTTTGAAGGAATGGTGGTAGAGACTTGAAACCAAGCTCTGCACCCCCATTTTTGGACATTCCGGATCCAACGGTGACACCCTCGAGTCTCTACGAGGTCGGTAAGTGGGTCAACCAGAACCTTGAGGACTCTGGTGCATACCTCGACTGGTTTCGGGGGATAACTTTTGAAGGGATGGTGGTAGAGACTTGAAACCAAGCTCTGCACCCCCATTCTTGGACATTCCGGATCCAACGGTGCCACCATCGAGTCTCTACGAGTTCAGGAAGGGACTGAACCAGAAACTTGAGGACTCTGGTGCATACCTCGATGGGTTTTCGGAGGATAACATTTGAAGGAAAGGTGGTAGAGACGTGAAACTAAGCTCTGCACCCCCATTTTCAGACATTCCGGATCCAAGGGTACCACCATCGAGTCTCTACAAGGTTGGGAAGTGGGTCAACTGGAACCTCGAGGACTCTCGTGCATACCTCGATGGGTTTTTGTGGAATAACTTTTGAATTGAATGTGGTACAGACTTGCAAGCAGGCTCTGCACCCCCATAACTTTGTCTGTACACACACACCCACACACACACTCACCCACCCCCCACCCCCCACACACACACACACACACACACACAAGTGAACACATCAGAATATTAGGTGGCTGTGATGTCATCAAAGGGCATGTGATGACGTCACAGACCCTGTGCTTTGATCTAGCATGGGCTCTGTGATGACATCAGTGTTAGGTTATAATCCTAGCACCATGTCATTATCATACCTCCACTGGTTTTCGGGGGATAACTTTTGAAAGGATGGTGGTAGAGACTTGAAAGCAAGCTCTGGACCCCCATTTTTGGACATTCCGGATCCAACGGTGCCACCCTCGAATCTCTACGAGGTCGGGAATTGGGTCAACCAGAACCTTGAGGACTCTGGTGCATACCTCGACTGGTTTCGGGGGATAACTTTTGAAGGGATGGTGGTAGAGACTTGAAACCAAGCTCTGCACCCCCATTTTTGGACATTCCGGATCCAACGGTGCCACCCTTGAGTCTCTACGAGGTCGGTAAGTGGGTCAACCAGAACCTTGAGGACTCTGGTGCATACCTCGACTGGTTTCGGGGGATAACT